>NW_028142228.1:0-119002 GCF_055691185.1 Crinia signifera | reverse complement strand
TCCCCCTCAGCCTCTCTGCCCTCACTAACTCTCTAACTCCCCCCTCAGCGTCTCTGCCCTCACCCTCTCTCTAACCCCCCCCTCAGCCTCTCTGCCATCACCCACTCTCTAACTCCCCCCTCAGTGTCTCTGCCCTCACCCACTCTCTAACTCCCCGCTCAGCGTCTCTGCCCTCACCCTCTCTCTAACTCCCCCCCCCCTCAGTGTCTCTGCCCTCACCCTCTCTCTCTAACTCCCCCCCTCAGAGTCTCTGCCCTCACCCTCTATCTCCCCCCTCAGCGTTAATGCCCTCACCCTCTCTCTAACTCCCCCCTCAGCTCTAACTCTCTAACTCCCCCCTCAGCATCTCTGCCCTTACCCTCTCTCTCTAACTCCCCCCTCAGCGTCTGTGCCCTCACCCTCTCTCTCTAACTCCACCCTCAGCCTCTCTGCCCTCACCCACTCTCTAACTCCCCCCTCTCTCTAACTCCCCCCTCAGTGTCTCTGCCCTCACCCTCTCTCTCTAACTCCCCCCTCAGCCTCTCTGCCCGCACTAACTCTCTAACTCCCCCCCTCAGCGTCTCTGCCCTCACCCTCTCTCTAACTCCCCCCCCTCAGTGTCTCTGCCCTCACCCTCTCTATAACTCCCCCCCTCAGAGTCTCTGCCCTCACCCTCTATCTAACCCCTCAGCGTTAATGCCCTCACCCTCTCTCTAACTCCACCCTCAGCATCTCTGCCCTCACCTTCACTCTAACTCCCCCTCAGCCTCTCTGCCCATACCCACTCTCTAACTCCCCCTTCAGCGTCTCTGCCCTCACCCTCTCTCTAACTCCCAAATCAGCGTTTCTGACCTCTCCCTCTCTCTAACTCCACCCTCAGCGTCTCTGCCCTCACCCTCTCTCTAACTCCCCCCTCAGCCCTCACTAACTCCCCCCTCAGTGTCTCTGCCCTCACCCTCTCTCTAACTCCCCCCTCAGCCTCTCTGCCCTCACTAACTCTCTAACTCACCCCTCAGCGTCTCTGCCCTCACGCTCTCTCTAACCCCCCGTCAGCCTCTCTGCCATCACCCACTCTCTAACTCCCCCCTCAGTGTCTCTGCCCTCACCCAATCTCTAACTCCCCCCCTCAGCATCTCTGCCACCCTCTCTCTAACTCCCCCCCTCAGTGTCTCTGCCCTCACCCTCTCTATAACTCCCCCCTCAGAGTCTCTGCCCTCACCCTCTATCTCCCCCCTCAAATGGTGTCTGCAGCGCTTAAGTGGGGAGGCGTCATGTAAAAAGCAACCCTAAATGCGGCGAAAACGCATCCCAAGGATTGGTCTGTCCATCAAGTACTGGAGACCGAGAGACCGGAACATCAACTCTCTAAAGCCTCTTAAAATCTGAGCACTTTAGCCAGGTTGACAAAGCCGGCCTGAGCGCTCGAAACGCGTTTCCAAAGGATTCCCGCCTCATCTGTGACACCAACCTGCTGCACATCTGTGATACCAACTTGCTGCATGTCTGCACTTTAAACGTACTGACAGCCTGAATAAATCATCGCTCCCCAGCAATGGCTATGACTGCCAGCTGCATGCGGCTGTCACCACGTGAGAGTGTACAGGACACTGACCTATTAAGAACGGAGATCAGCTTGTGCGGACGGTACGGCCGTAGCAGTCCGGGACCATGGACCATCGGCTTCTCCACACAGTAAGGTACTCCTGGTACCTCAACACACAGGACACATGTCACATGCTCTAACTTTCTATCTATAACGTGCAATACATCGCGCGCATCAAGTGCAGTCCAAAAATTAAGCCGGCCTGCGACTGCAAGCCTGAGTAAGAGGAGACTTACTTAGGCTGTAGTCGTAGAGGGTGAACGTGACCGATGGTCGCAGTGTCCTTGTAAACTGCCATTGCATCGCAGTTTGATATGATCACAAATGCCGGCAGGGGGTGGTATGCACCTCCTCCTGCATTTGCATTGCTTGAGGATCCCACGTGATAAGCTGCTGTGAGCAGCTTATCATATGTGACCCAAGCTGAATTTATATAAAATATAAAATCAAAGGCGAGGAATTGGCTGGCAACTTGGGGCGGATGGAGGCCAGAACTGATTTTATATTTTATATAAATATACATTTACGCTGCTAGGTGAAGTTCCTTCGCCTTGCAAGCCAGCTGCGACTGCAAGACTGAGTAAGGGGAGAATTACTTAAGCTGTAGCCATAGAGGGACACTGCAACCGATGGTCACAATGTCCCTCTAAACTGCCATTGCATCGCAGTTTGATTTGATCACAAATGCCTGCAAGGGGTGGTATGCACCTCCTCCTGCATTTGCATTGCTTGAGGATCCCACATGATAAGCTGCTTATCATTTGCGACCCAAGAATAGAATAGAATCAACTTTATTGGCCATGTGTGCTTGCGCACACTAGGAATTTTTGGGGGGATTTACAGTGCAGCATAAATCATGGCTAAGGGGGGGGGGGAGGCATTACATACATTACATTGAGACATTACATGCGGGGACCACATTTTTAAAGGCAAAATTCGCCCCGCCCCTCTAGCAGTGCCCCACTTAAACAGCCTCACGGGGAAGCCCAGCGCCGCCGCAGACGGCGATACCCGGCGCTTACCCGGCAGCGAAGCGACTTCGGAGGGGCCAGGCCCGCCCCTTTGATGATGGCGGCGGCTGGGCCCGCACCCTTTGATGACATTTTTTTTTAAATATTTATTTTTTACACTGACACTTGCACGGATCTGAATGATCCATGTAGGCTTCTGCTGATACGAATTAGTATTTAATGGCTGATAAATACAAATTCGTATTGAAAAAATACGTATGCATACGACATTAGTAAAATATGAGAAAAAAAAAGAAAACAAAACCTCCTCTCTGGTAATATCCACCCACTATTATTGCTTAGCACAAATCTCTGCGTGTATATGTGCTCCCCATGGAAGATCGACACCAGCAAAGTTGCTTAGCAAAATTGCTTAGAAAAATTGCTTAGCACAGATCTCTACGTGTGTATGCCCCTTTACTCAGGCTGCAGTCGCAAAGGGTCACAGCCACCGATGGTCCCGATGTTCTTCTAAACTGCAATCACAGTTTGATACAATGGCAATTGGAGGCAGGGGGTGGAATGCACCTCCTCCTGCATTTGCATTGCTTAAGGATTGCACATGATAAACTATTGCAAGCAGCTTATCATATGCAATCCAAACTGAGAGCATGATTCAGACCTGTTCTCTATGCTGGGAAAAAAATTGTGTCTGCAGCGCTTAAGTGGGGAGGCGTCCTGTAAAAAGCAACCCTGAGTGCGGCGAAACGCATCCCAAGGATTGGTCTGTCCATCAAGTACTGGAGACCGAGAGACCGGAACATCAACTCTCTAAAGCCTCTTAAAATCTGAGCACTTTAGCCAGGTTGACAAAGCCAGCCTGAGCGCTCGAAACGCGTTTCCAAAGGATTCCCGCCTCATCTGTGACACCAACCTGCTGCACATCTGTGATACCAACTTGCTGCATGTCTGCACTTTAAACGTACTGACAGCCTGAATAAATCATCGCTCCCCAGCAATGGCTATGACTGCCAGCTGCATGCGGCTGTCACCACGTGAGAGTGTACAGGACACTGACCTATTAAGAACGGAGATCAGCTTGTGCGGACGGTACGGCCGTAGCAGTCCGGGACCATGGACCATCGGCTTCTCCACACAGTAAGGTACTCCTGGTACCTCAACACACAGGACACATGTCACATGCTCTAACTTTCTATCTATAACGTGCAATACATCGCGCGCATCAAGTGAAGTCCAAAAATTAAGCCGGCCTGCGACTGCAAGCCTGAGTAAGAGGAGACTTACTTAGGCTGTAGTCGTAGAGGGTGAACGTGACCGATGGTCGCAGTGTCCTTGTAAACTGCCATTGCATCGCAGTTTGATATGATCACAAATGCCGGCAGGGGGTGGTATGCACCTCCTCCTGCATTTGCATTGCTTGAGGATCCCACGTGATAAGCTGCTGTGAGCAGCTTATCATATGTGACCCAAGCTGAATTTATATAAAATATAAAATCAAAGGCGAGGAATTGGCTGGCAACTTGGGGCGGATGGAGGCCAGAACTGATTTTATATTTTATATAAATATACATTTACGCTGCTAGGTGAAGTTCCTTCGCCTTGCAAGCCAGCCTGCGACTGCAAGACTGAGTAAGGGGAGAATTACTTAAGCTGTAGCCATAGAGGGACACTGCAACCGATGGTCACAATGTCCCTCTAAACTGCCATTGCATCGCAGTTTGATTTGATCACAAATGCCGGCAAGGGGTGGTATGCACCTCCTCCTGCATTTGCATTGCTTGAGGATCCCACATGATAAGCTGCTTATCATTTGCGACCCAAGAATAGAATAGAATCAACTTTATTGGCCATGTGTGCTTGCGCACACTAGGAATTTTTGGGGGATTTACAGTGCAGCATAAATCATGGCTAAGGGGGGGGGGGGAGGCATTACATACATTACATTGAGACATTACATGCGGGGACCACATTTTTAAAGGGCAAAATTCGCCCCGCCCCTCTAGCAGTGCCCCACTTAAACAGCCTCACGGGGAAGCCCAGCGCCGCCGCAGACGGCGATACCCGGCGCTTACCCGGCAGCGAAGCGACTTCGGAGGGGCCAGGCCCGCCCCTTTGATGATGGCGGCGGCTGGGCCCGCACCCTTTGATGACATTTTTTTTTAAATATTTATTTTTTACACTGACACTTGCACGGATCTGAATGATCCATGTAGGCTTCTGCTGATACGAATTAGTATTTAATGGCTGATAAATACAAATTCGTATTGAAAAAATACGTATGCATACGACATCAGTAAAATATGAGAAAAAAAAAGAAAACCTCCCCTCTGGTAATATCCACCCACTATTATTGCTTAGCACAAATCTCTTCGTGTATATGCGCTCCCCATGGGAGATCGACACCAGCAAAGTTGCTTAGCAAAATTGCTTAGAAAAATTGCTTAGCACAGATCTCTACGTGTGTATGCCCCTTTACTCAGGCTGCAGTCGCAAAGGGTCACAGCCACCGATGGTCCCGATGTTCTTCTAAACTGCAATCACAGTTTGATACGATGGCAAATGGAGGCAGGGGGTAGAATGCACCTCCTCCTGCATTTGCATTACTTAAGGATTGCACATGATAAACTATTGCAAGCAACTTATCATATGCAATCCAAACTGAGAGCCTGATTCAGACCTGTTCTCTATGCTGGGAAATAAATGGTGACTGCAGCGCTTAAGTGGGGAGGCGTCCTGTAAAAAGCAACCCTGAGTGCGGCGAAACGCATCCCAAGGATTGGTCTGTCCATCAAGTACTGGAGACCGAGAGACCGGAACATCAACTCTCTAAAGCCTCTTAAAATCTGAGCACTTTAGCCAGGTTGACAAAGCCGGCCTGAGCGCTGGAAACGCGTTTCCAAAGGATTCCCGCCTCATCTGTGACACCAACCTGCTGCACATCTGTGATACCAACTTGCTGCATGTCTGCACTTTAAACGTACTGACAGCCTGCCTAAATCATCGCTCCCCAGCAATGCTATGACTGCCAGCTGCATGCGGCTGTCACCACGTGAGAGTGTACAGGACACTGACCTAGGAAGAACGTAGATCAGCTTGTGCTAACGGTACGGTCGTAGCAGTCCGGGACCATGGACCATCGGCTTCTCCACACAGTAAGGTACTCCTGGTACCTCAACACACAGGACACATGTCACATGCTCTAACTTTCTATCTATAACGTGCAATACATCGCGCGTATCAAGTGTAGTCCAAAAATTAAGCCGGCCTGCGACTGCAAGCCTGAGTAAGAGGAGACTTACTTAGGCTTTAGTCGTAGAGGGTGAACGTGACCGATGGTCGCAGTGTCCTTGTAAACTGCCATTGCATCACAGTTTGATATGATCACAAATGCCGGCAGGGGGTAGTATTCACCTCCTCCTGCATTTGCATTGCTTGAGGATCCCACGTGATAAGCTGCTGTTAACAGCTTATCATATATGACCTAAGCTGAATTTATATAAAATATAAAATCAAAGGCGAGGAATTGGCTGGCAACTTGGGGCGGATGGAGGCCAGAACTGATTTTATATTTTATATAAATATACATTTACGCTGCAAGGTGAAGTTCCTTCGCCTTGCAAGCCAGCCTGCGACTGCAAGACTGAGTAAGGGGAGACTTACTTAAGCTGTAGCCATAGAGGGAGACTGCAACCGATGGTCACAATGTCCCTCTAAACTGCCATTGCATCGCAGTTTGATTTGATCACAAATGCCGGCAACGGGTGCACCTCCTCCTGCATTTGCATTGTTTGAGGATCCCACATGATAAGCTGCTTATCATTTGCGACCCAAGAATAGAATAGAATAGAATCAACTTTATTGGCCATGTGTGCTTGCGCACACTAGGAATTTTTGGGGGATTTACAGTGCAGCATCAAGCATGGATAAGGGGGGGGGGAGGCATTACATACATTACATTGGGCCTTATTCTGGTCTGTGCGTACTTTCCTGAATTCTTACGGATGGCGTTTTTTAGCCGTCTGCGCATGCGTGGGCAACGCTATGCGCATGTGCCATGCATGGTCTCCGTACTTGTTCTCACTAATACCGTACAGAAATGTGCACAGCAATCACTCTGGAAATATGGGCGTCTTATGGGAGTCATTCGGAACTACACAGGGGCGTAGTTTCAAAGTGGGCTAAACTGGGCATAAACATGGGCGTACACGAGGGAGTGCACTCATTCTGGTAGCCGTGCATGCGGACAGCACACCGAATGCACGCGAACCAAAAGGCTAGAAATATGCAGTGTTCATAAGCAAGTATTTCTTTGCGGACACCACTCGGTCATGAGCTAGGCAATCGGAACGCCTAATCACTACGGGCGCACCTCAACCAATGTCAGCTGAACACAATACAATCCACTCCTTTACTCATTACTCATTAATTACACTCTTCTCATTGCTTCAATTGGAACCATTGCAGCTTAAATGGACCATTACTAAACACACACATATATGCTGCAGTTTGGACACACATTTACACTGCAACCAATGGACAGAACTTACTATCACTAATATAAATATACATGTCACTTCTACATTTACCAATTAAACCACACATTTGGGGATGTAAATACACCGCATCGGCGCGTACGGGCAGGTTCCCGTCCGTTCTGACGAGGTAAGACCGTGCAGAATATGTGTGTTTCCACCGCACACGCAAGGTTTGGATGTCGTCCGTAAATACGCCCTGTTGTTCCAGTGTGAGTCCGTCCGTATGTGGAGGTCCGGTGGGCGTTTCTTCGGACGATGACCGCACAGCGTGGCGTGCGGCCCGCTCCGAAAGATTTCGGGAATGTACGCACCGACCAGAATAACCTCCATTGAGACATTACATGCGGGGACCACATTTTTAAAGGGCAAAATTCGCCCTGCCCCTCTAGCAGCGCCCCACTTAAACAGCCTCATGGGGAAGCCCAGCGCCGCTGTAGACGGCGATACCCGGCACTTACAAGGCAGTGGAGCGACTTCGGAGGGGCCAGGCCTGCCCCCTTTGATGATGGCGGCGGCTGGACCCGCACCCTTTGATGACATTTTTTAAAAAATATTTATTTTTTACACTGACACTTGCACGGATCTGAATGATCCATGTAGGCTTCTGCTGATACAAATTAGTATTTAATGGCTGATAAATACAAATTCGTATTGAAAAAATACGTATGCATACAACATCAGTAAAATATGAGAAGAAAAAGAAAACAAAACCTCCCCTCTGGTAATATCCACCCACTATTATTGCTTAGCACAAATCTCTGCGTGTATATGTGCTCCCCATGGAAGATCGACACCAGCAAAGTTGCTTAGCAAAATTGCTTAGAAAAATTGCTTAGCACAGATCTCTACGTGTGTATGCCCCTTTACTCAGGCTGCAGTCGCAAAGGGTCACAGCCACCGATGGTCCCGATGTTCTTCTAAACTGCAATCACAGTTTGATACAATGGCAAATGGAGGCAGGGGGTGGAATGCACCTCCTCCTGCATTTGCATTGCTTAAGGATTGCACATGATAAACTATTGCAAGCAGCTTATCATATGCAATCCAAACTGAGAGCCTGATTCAGACCTGTTCTCTATGCTGGGAAATAAATGGTGTCTGCAGCGCTTAAGTGGGGAGGCGTCCTGTAAAAAGCAACCCTGAGTGCGGCGAAACGCATCCCAAGGATTGGTCTGTCCATCAAGTACTGGAGACCGAGAGACCGGAACATCAACTCTCTAAAGCCTCTTAAAATCTGAGCACTTTAGCCAGGTTGACAAAGGATTCCAAAGGATTCCCGCCTCATCTGTGACACCAACCTGCTGCACATCTGTGATACCAACTTGCTGCATGTCTGCACTTTAAACGTACTGACAGCCTGCCTAAATCATCGCTCCCCAGCAATGGCTATGACTGCCAGCTGCATGCGTCTGTCACCACGTGAGAGTGTACAGGACACTGACCTAGGAAGAACGTAGATCAGCTTGTGTGAACGGTACGGCCATAGCAGTCCGGGACCATGGACCATCGGCTTCTTCACACAACAAGGTACTCCTGGTACCTCAACACACAGGACACATGTCACATGCTCTAACTTTCTATCTATAACGTGCAATACATCGCGCGCATCAAGTGCAGTCCAAAAATTAAGCCGGCCTGCGACTGCAAGCCTGAGTAAGAGGAGACTTACTTAGGCTGTAGTCATAGAGGGTGAACATGACCGATGGTCGCAGTGTCCTTGTAAACTGCCATTGCATCGCAGTTTGATATGATCACAAATGCCGGCAGGGGGTGGTATGCACCTCCTCCTGCATTTGCATTGCTTGTGGATCCCACGTGATAAGCTGCTGTGAGCAGCTTATCATATGTAACCCAAGCTGAATTTATATAAAATATAAAATCAAGGGCGAGGAATTGGCTGGCAACTTGGGGCGGATGGAGGCCAGAACTGATTTTATATTTTGTATAAATATACATTTACGCTGCAAGGTGAAGTTCCTTCGCCTTGCAAACCAGCCTGCGACTGCAAGACTGAGTAAGGGGAGACTTACTTAAGCTGTAGCCATAGAGGGACACTGCAACCGATGGTCACAATGTCCCTCTAAACTGCCATTGCATCGCAGTTTGCTTTGATCACAAATGCCGGCAAGGGGTGGTATGCACCTCCTCCTGCATTTGCATTGCTTGAGGATCCCACATGATAAGCTGCTTATCATTTGCGACCCAAGAATAGAATAGAATAGAATAGAATTAACTTTATTGGCCATGTGTGCTTGCGCACACTAGGAATTTTTTGGGGATTTACAGTGCAGCATCAAGCATGGATAAGGGGGGGGGGGCATTACATACATTACATTGAGACATTACATTACGGGGACCACATGTCCGACGAGCAGCACAGCGCATAGGCAGCCATCAGTGGCGCCACTGGTCTCTGCAGCAGCCAGGTAGGTAACGATATAAGTAGTGTTCCCGCTAGGCTGCTTTAGCTCTAGCAGCGCCCCGCTAAAACAGCCTCACGGGGAAGCAAAGTGCCGCCGTAGATGGCGATGCCCAGCGCTTCCTCAGCAGCACACCGACTTCGGAGGGGCCGGGCCCGCCCCCTTTGGTGACGGCGGTGGCCGGGCCCACCCCCCTTGATGACGGCAGCGGACCGGGCATGCCCCTCTTGTGACATTGGCGGCCCGGTCCGCCCCCGGCGCCCTGCCCTCTCTAACTGCTAGAGTGAACACTAATAAGCAGGGACAGTACAGTTTTCACACAGGGAACACATACCTGCCGAGCTGCACAGCACCTAGGCAGCCATCAGCGGCACCACTGGTCGTTGCAGCAGCCAGGTATGTAACAATATAAGCCGGGACAGTACAGTATCACACAGGGAACACATACCCGCCGAGCTGCACAGCGCCTAGGCAGCCATATGAGGCGCCACTGGTCGCTGCGGACTCCTGCATCTGCTGATGGACAGCAGCTTGGGCCTGATCTTTTCCCTGTCCTGGCCGGAAGCCGCCTCCAGGTGCCGATGGGGGCCACCATCGCCTCGGAGGTCATCATGCCGGGAACCGTGCCTGTGGCCGGGTCCTGAGCCTATGGTGCCGTACCCGGGGGCTGAGCTGTGCGCCGCTGGCTGCGGCCTGGTCCAGTGTGGCGTCATCCAGTGCCGCATCTCCGTGCATCTCCTGCCGTTGCAGTGCGCCCGCCCCGGCCGGGGTGGGAGTAGTCACCGTGCCGCCATCCGTCCTCCCCCTCCGCCGTCATGGTGCCCTTTCTCCGCCCCGTACCGGAAGCTCAGCTAAATTTATATAAAATATAACATCAAAGGTGAGTGATTGGCTGGCAACTTGGGGCGGATGGAGGCCAGAACTGATGTTATATTTTATATAAATATACACTTACGCTGCAAGGTGAAGTTTTCTTCACCTCGCAAGCCAGCCTGCGACTGCAAGACTGAGTAAGATGAGACTTACTTAAGCTGTAGTCGTATAGGAACACCCCGACCAATGGTCGCAATGACCCGCTACACTGCCATTGCATCGCAGTTTGATATGATCAAAAATGCCAGCAGGGGGTGGTAAGCACATCCTCCTGCATTTGCATTGCTTGAGGATCCCACATGATCAGCTGCTGTGAACAACTTATCATATGTGACCCAAGCTGAATTTATATAAAATATAACATCAAAGGCTGGCAACTTGGGGCGGATGGAGGCCAGAACTGATGTTATATTCTCTATAAATATACATTTACACTGCATGGTGAAGTTATCTCCCCATGTGACTCTAATATCTTCGGCCACTTAAAAAACAAACACTTAAAGGTGAACGGTTCACCTGTGACAAGGAGGTGCAGGAGACCGTGGAAACCTGGATTCATCAGCAACCAAGGAGTTTCTACACTGAATCCATCCACTCCCTTGTTACGCGCTGGATCATTGCATCAATGTCAATTATGTGTAGTTGTAATGTTACACATGAACTGTAATTAAATATTCTTTGATTAAAATATTGTTTACATAAAACCGTAGTCTTCCTTTTCATTTGGGCACACCTTATATATGGTCTGTAGACCCCATTTTCTATGCAGATGTCATTTGTTCAGTATGTAAATGGTAGTGTCTACAAAACTCCTATGGACAAATCTCTACTTACATTCCAGCAAATGTGAATGTAAAACTCATTATGGCCCTTATTCTGGTTGCCACGCAGGGAACGGTGGTGGCACTGTGCATACGCAACCAGGACAGCGGGCGGGGGTGGCCCCATTAGCATATGGGAGTGTTTCATGGACGTTCCTATAAGAACTCAGGGCGTTCTCATGCTAATGAGGCCATGATGTGGGGGGTGGGCAGCTGCTGATATCACCGGATGTCAGCTGCCCCCCCATTTCCTTCCCAGTGTGCCCACATATGTAAGTGCCTTGAAAGTCACTTTTATTTGCATGCACGCACCACATCCTTCAATGGTCGGCAACCATCAAAAGATGTGGCCGTTCCCCCCTGGCCTGTGAATGGATGTTACTTTGTGGATGTTACTGCAACAGCCAACCATTCACAAGGCGGGCTTTGGTGTAATCACAACGCTGCAAATTTACAGCCTTGCGAATCAACCAGAATAATCCCCTATATGTAAATTACAAGACAGGAAGTGATCACATACTCACCTGCTATTAAATGGTGCCCTCCGGGATACCAGGTGTAGGGGGTGCGGGAATTCCAGCAGATGTAACGGGATGCACTATTGGAAGTCAGAACATCGCCTCTAAATTCCGGAGTCCCCTGTGCATTCCGGGAGTGCGGACCAGCATGGATTGGAGTCTATGAAAAGGGGGGAATCACTGATATCATTTCTCTGACTGAGCCCTGAAATGTCTTTTTCGCAATTATCATACATTAAATGCTGTTAAATCTATGTATTACATGACATGCAAATAATAGTAAAGCGTGGAGCAGATACTGTAAAAAACAATATATGTAATTTAACGTAGTGGAACGATCACATTGTAAATAAGCTGGAAACTGATTATAGCCGCCGGCCAATGTATCAGGTGAAGAATAGTCAGTGCGACGAGCTGACGCCTGGGAACCGTGTAATGTATATTGAGCTCTGTAAGTACCCACCTGAAGTAGCCCAAGTAGCCCAACCCTGAGAGGGAGAGTGATCAGATAGTATACAGGGCATTCCGGGGGAAATACAGAAACCAGGGTCTCCTTATAGAACAGATGCTAAACCAACTAAAATACTGATTTATTAGAAGATGATTATAATACAGTTCCTCCATCCGGTGCGTTGTCGGCCGCTGGAGGCGGCATTTCAGCTCACACCGGCCGGGGAGGGACGGGCTGAAATAAGTGACCAGTGGCTGTGCGTGGCTAAACCTAATCCTAATGAGCACATACAGCGTGATAAAATACATCAATAGAGTATCACCCCATCTCCTTGGGGCTAATTCAGACCTGATCACGTGGCTGCGAATTTGCATATCAGCCGATTCTTCATAAACTGCACATGCGCACGGCCCCTAGTACCCATTCCAAGTCCTTCTATTCCATTCCAGACTCTTCACCCACTCTACTATTGTAGCAGCATCCTCCTCTCCCCCCCATGTCAGCCTGCCCACCTACACCCCTGCTCTAGCAGCATCCTCCTCTCCCCCCATGTCAGCCTGCCCACCTACACCCCTGCTCTAGCAGCATCCTCCTCTCCCCCCATGTCAGCCTGCCCACCTACACCCCTGCTCTAGCAGCATCCTCCTCTCCCCCCATGTCAGCCTGCCCACCTACACCCCTGCTCCAGCAGCATCCTCCTATCCCCCCATGTCAGCCTGCCCACCTACACCCCTGCTCTAGTAGCATCCTCCTCTCCCCCCCCATGTCAGCCTGCCCACCTACAACCCTGCTCTAGCAGAATCCTCCTCTCCTCCCCTGTGGCAGCCTGCCCACCTACACCCCTGCTCTAGCAGCATCCTCCTCTCCCCCAATGTCAGCCTGCCCACTGACACCCCTGCTCTAGCAGCATCCTCCTCTCCCCCCATGTCAGCCTGCCCACCTACACCCCTGCTCTAGCAGCATCCTCCTCTCCCCCCATGTCAGCCTGCCCACCTACACCCCTGCTCTAGCAGCATCCTCCTCTCCCCCAATGTCAGCGTGCCCATCTACACCCCTGCTCTAGCAGCAGCCTCCTCTCCCCCCATGTCAGCCTGCCCACCTACACCGCTGCTCTAGCAGCATCATCCTCTCCCCCCATGTCAGCCTGCCCACCTACACCGCTGCTCTAGCAGCATCCTCCTCTCCCCCCATGTCAGCCTGCCCACCTACACCCCTGCTCTAGCAGCATCCTCCTCTCCCCCCATGTCAGCCTGCCCACCTACACCCCTGCTCTAGCAGCATCCTCCTCTTCCCCCATGTCAGCCTGCCCACCTACACCCCTGCTCTAGCAGCATCCTCCTCTCCCCCCATGTCAGCCTGCCCACCTACACCCCTGCTCTAGCAGCATCCTCCTCTCCCCCCATGTCAGCCTGCCCACCTACACCCCTGCTCTAGCAGCATCCTCCTCTCCCCCCATGTCAGCCTGCCCACCTACACCCCTGCTCTAGCAGCATCCTCCTCTCCCCCCATGTCAGCCTGCCCACCTACACCGCTGCTCTAGCAGCATCCTCCTCTCCCCCCCATGTCAGCCTGCCCACCTACACCCCTGCTCTAGCAGCATCCTCCTCTCCCCCATGTCAGCCTGCCCACCTACACCCCTGCTCTAGCAGCATCCTCCTCTCCCCCCATGTCAGCCTGCCCACCTACACCCCTGCTCTAGCAGCATCCTCCTCTCCCCCCATGTCAGCCTGCCCACCTACACCCCTGCTCTAGCAGCATCCTCCTCTCCCCCCATGTCAGCCTGCCCACCTACACCCCTGCTCTAGCAGCATCCTCCTCTCCCCCCATGTCAGCCTGCCCACCTACACCCCTGCTCTAGCAGCATCCTCCTCTCCCCCGATGTCAGCCTGCCCACCTACACCCCTGCTCTAGCAGCATCCTCCTCTCCCCCCATGTCACCCTGCCCACCTACACCTCTGCTCTAGCAGCATCCTCCTCTCCCCCATGTCAGCCTGCCCACCTACACCCCTGCTCTAGCAGCATCCTCCTCTCCCCCCATGTCAGCCTGCCCACCTACACCCCTGCTCTAGCAGCATCCTCCTCTTCCCCCATGTCAGCCTGCCCACCTACACCCCTGCTCTAGCAGCATCCTCCTCTCCCCCCATGTCAGCCTGCCCACCTACACCCCTGCTCTAGCAGCATCCTCCTCTCCCCCCATGTCAGCCTGCCCACCTACACCCCTGCTCTAGCAGCATCCTCCTCTCCCCCCATGTCAGCCTGCCCACCTACACCCCTGCTCTAGCAGCATCCTCCTCTCCCCCCATGTCAGCCTGCCCACCTACACCGCTGCTCTAGCAGCATCCTCCTCTCCCCCCCATGTCAGCCTGCCCACCTACACCCCTGCTCTAGCAGCATCCTCCTCTCCCCCATGTCAGCCTGCCCACCTACACCCCTGCTCTAGCAGCATCCTCCTCTCCCCCCATGTCAGCCTGCCCACCTACACCCCTGCTCTAGCAGCATCCTCCTCTCCCCCCATGTCAGCCTGCCCACCTACACCCCTGCTCTAGCAGCATCCTCCTCTCCCCCCATGTCAGCCTGCTCACCTACACCCCTGCTCTAGCAGCATCCTCCTCTCCCCCCATGTCAGCCTGCCCACCTACACCGCTGCTCTAGCAGCATCCTCCTCTCCCCCCATGTCTGCCTGCCCACCTACACCCCTGCTCTAGCAGCATCCTCCTCTCCCCCATGTCAGCCTGCCCACCTACACCCCTAATCTAGCAGCATCCTCCTCTCCCCCCATGTCAGCCTGCCCACCTACACCCCTGCTCTAGCAGCATCATCCTCTCCCCCCATGTCAGCCTGCCCACCTACACCCCTGCTCTAGCAGCATCCTCCTCTCCCCCCATGTCAGCCTGCCCACCTACACCCCTGCTCTAGCAGCATCCTCCTCTCCCCCATGTCAGCCTGCCCACCTACACCCCTGCTCTAGCAGCATCCTCCTCTCCCCCATGTCAGCCTGCCCACCTACACTCCTGCTCTAGCAGCATCCTCCTCTCCCCCCATGTCAGCCTGCCCACCTACACCCCTGCTCTAGCAGCATCCTCCTCTCCCCCCATGTCAGCCTGCCCACCTACACCCCTGCTCCAGCAGCATCCTCCTCTCCCCCCATGTCAGCCTGCCCACCTACACCCCTGCTCTAGCAGCATCCTCCTCTCCCGCCATGTCAGCCTGCCCACCTACACCCCTGCTCTAGCAACATCCTCCTCTCCCCCATGTCAGCCTGCCCACCTACACCCCTGCTCTAGCAGCATCCTCCTCTCCCCCCATGTCAGCCTGCCCACCGACACCCCTGCTCTAGCAGCATCCTCCTCTCCCCCCATGTCAGCCTGCCCACTGACACCCCTGCTCTAGCAGCATCCTCCTCTCCCCCCATGTCAGCCTGCCCACCTACACCCCTGCTCTAGCAGCATCCTCCTCTCCCCCCATGTCAGCCTGCCCACCTACACCCCTGCTCTAGCAGCATCCTCCTCTCCCCCCATGTCAGCCTTCCCACCTACACCCCTGCTCTAGCAGCATCCTCCTCTCCCCCCATGTCAGCCTGCCCACCTACACCCCTGCTCTAGCAGCATCCTCCTCTCCCCCCATGTCAGCCTGCCCACCTACACCCACCTACACCTACGCCCTAGGAGGCAGGGCGGGAGGAGGTGGGGCAGCGATGAGAGAAGAGGACAGCGGGCAGGAGGAGGCAGGTGCATCCAGCAGCTGGGCACTGTGCGGCAGGCACTGCCGCTGACAGGGGACGGTCAGGAACTGATATATGTTACTGTATATGTATGGTGAGGTTTCGAGGAAGTGACGGGGCAGCGGCCAGCAGCGGGGCAATGTGCGGCACTAAAGCATGGGGGCGGGAGAGTGTATATCTATGGTTTTACTTTTTTTTTAGTGGGCTATGAGGTGTTACCTGCAGGCGTCGTAATGGGCGTTACCTAGGTCACGTGGGTACGACCCTAATGAATCTTTTTAAAATAACTATGCACTTCTCTCAGTGTAATTGTCTGGTAGTTTATATTGCAGCAATTCACACTAAGGGCCTGATTCAGCAAAGGCTCGGTAAGCAGGGGTCAACTGCTGCTTGGCGAGCTCATAACAACCATCCGAACGCTCCGTCAGTACCATGCGAGTGAGTGTACTCACACACAGCCCCTCGCACACAGCTGGGTTAAGGCTCTGGAGGGCCCAGGGGACTTTTGACAGGGGGGCCCTGAGGTCTAACATTAAAATCATATTACAAATTTGTGTGTGTGTGTATGCATGTGTGTGTGTATGCATGTTTGTGTGTGTGTATGCATGTGTGTGAATGCATGTATGTATATATGTATATATGTGTGTGTGTGTATGCATGTGTGTGAGTGTGTGTGTGTATACATGTGTGTGTGTGTGTGTGTATGCGTGTGTGTGTGTGTGTGTGTACACATACATATCTTTTATTGACATATTAGAGCCTGTGTGACCCAGAAATGTTGCAAATATGCTGTTTAATAAATGCAATGTAATATAATGGTTTAATACTGCAGTGCCATGTGTGGTCTGAATTCATTCCTGTCCCTCAGCAGGGGGATGTAATGGGATGCCGGCAGTCAGAATATCAATGCAGACCTCCCAATCAGTGGTGTAACTACAGAGGGTGCAGGGGATGCAACTGCTGTGGGGCACGGGGGCAATCCCCTACACCCTATTTTAAGTTGATTTTTTTTTTTAATGGGAGCAGGAAACACAGCGGCTGCAGGAGCCTATATGAGGACTAATTCTGTCACTATGGTGGGTGGGAGCAGCAGGAAGCCCAGTGGCTGCCGGCTCTCAAGAGACCAGTGGCACCGTGGCGGCATGTCACCTTACCCCCTCTCATCTGGCTGCCGGCACCTGAGGAGACATGTGAGTCACTGTGGCAGCAGGGGAAGGAGAAGACCCAGCGGCTGCAGGAGCACCGGAGGAGAAAAGTTACTGCAGCTGTGGGAGGAGGAGGAGGCCTGCGGCTGCCAGCGCTGTGAATGTAAGACCCTCCATTGCTAGTGAAATCAAGACATGCATCCTCTCCTCTTCCCCCATCACCCTCTGTAACCTCACCTCGTCACATCACCTCACCAACTCTATCCCTGCCACACCCCTCACAATCTCTCCCCTCACCCCCGTCACCTCACCCCTGACCTGCATCCTCTCTTCCCCTCATCATCCCATGTCACCTGACCACCTCTCGCCCCGTCACCTCACCCCTGACCTGCATCCTCTCCTCCCCCTCATCATCCCATGTCAGCTGACCACCTCTTGCCCCGTCACCTCACCCCTGAGCTGCATCCTCTCCTCCCCCTCATCATCCCATGTCACCTGACCACCTCTCGCCCCGTCACCTCACCCCTGACCTGCATCGTCTCCTCCCCCTCATCATCCCTAGTCACCTCACTAGCTCTCGCCCGCCCATCACCTCACCCCCTCTCTATCTCACTCCTGCTGCTCTCTGTCTCCCCCTCTCCACCTTCTCTTTTTAGCACCTGACCCACCCCCCATAGAAGCATTGTAGTGACAAAGGTGGAGGTTGGAGGCCATTTCAAGATTTTGCTATGGGGCCCTGAAAGTTCTAGTTACCCCCTGATCCCAATCATAAGTATGTGGGGCAGGCTAGCGTCAGGCTGGAAGAAAATTAGGTTTAGGCAATAGTGGCGGAGTTGGGGTTAGGCTGTGGGCAGGAGGGTTTGGCCACTAGAAAGAAGGGGGGTTAGGGTTAGGCTGTGGGGCACGAAGGTTAGGCACTAGCAAGGAGGGATAGGATGATGGCATCTGTATTCTGACTGCCGGCATCTACACCACCAGTCATCTGCATGTATTTCATAAATAATATAAGAGTATACATACATATATATGTATATACATAGCCTATAGGGCATACACAGACACATACCATACATAGACACAGGGCATATATGTACATAAACCATACATATACACAGGGCATATATGCACATATACCATACATACACACACACAGGACATACACACACATACCATGCATACACATGTGACATAAACACACACTATGTTTATAAAAACACACAAGCTATAGACATTATTAAAGCAAATAAGCCCCACAAGCAATCACACCCACACTGCTGCTACCAAGACATCACAGTGCTCACTGGGCCAGCATACAGTGATGTATTAATGGTTCTTACACTCCTCACCCCACTGCCTATGCCCCTTCTGCTGGCACCAACAACAAAGCACACATACCTGGGGAGTCAGCCTCACCAGGACAGAAGCAGCTCTATCTCACAGCCCTGTGAGGTGTAGAGAGAGGAGCTGCCTGAAAGCCGAGGAACTGTGCGCTGCAGCGCCACCTATCTGAAACTCTACAACATTACACCCAAAACTGTCTCCATGTATTCCCCACAGCTCAGCTGTATATATAAAAAATTTTTTTTTAGCTGGTTTGAACGGGGACCCTTTCAGAGAGGGGGGACTGGGGATACATACCCCCTCCCCCCCAATCCGGCCCGCCAAAGTCGTTCGGTGTCAGGGATTGGAAATGCGCAAACCCCGACCATCAGGGCTGGTTCCGAATTCAAGGCCTGATTCAGTATCGCTCACTAAGCAGTGGTCAGTTGCTGCTTAGTGAGCAGCATAACACGCGCCCCCTGCCACCGAATCCTATCGGTAACATGCGAGGGGATGTACGCGAACATATCCCCTCACATGCGGCCATCAAATGATTTCTCTCCTCTTATAAACTGAGTTTCTTTTCCGTCTGAGTTCGCCAAAGAGGGGGTGGGCGCTGACATCATGTGGGGTCAGCCGCCGGCCCACCTGCGTTCTCAGGGAACGGCCAGCATTTTCATGGGGACGCTTATAAAACGCTGAACGTTCCCGTGCTCCGGCCTTTGCCCGCCTCCTCCCCTACCCGTGCAAGCACCTCACCTTTGACAGGTGTCGAAAGCGTTCGCACAGCGTCCCTGCACTTGCGTATAATTGGCCATAAGCATGCAGAGCAGCACCATCAGTACACTGGGGACGATCACTCCTGAATCACCCCCTCGGATCGATACGTGCGATCCTGAATCAGCCTCCAACTGCGCTGTTTTAGGACTTAATGACAATAAACTTCCTGTCATCCGGCAGTCTAGTAATCTCTGAGGTGTATGAAAGGAGTCTAGTTACAGTCCACTTCACATTATGCACCACACGTTAATGCCCATTACTTATTAAACCACATGCCATTATGCCCATTACATGTCATTATGTCACACACCGTAATGCCTATTACATATTATGTCACATAAGTGCCGCTTACCTACATGCTAGTTGCCAGGAGCTGCGTGCTCTATGCCAGGAGTTTTGTGATTGTTGGCACAGGGGGTTTCATGCTTGTTGCCATGAGAGGATTACATGCTTGCTGCCATGGGGGGTTCCATGCTCATTGCCATGGGGTGATTACACATTCATTGCCCAGGGGATGGAAAAGGGTTTACATCCTTGTTGCCCAAGGCGGGGGAGATTGCATGCTTGTTGCTCAGGGGGCTCCCTCCAACCATGTCGGCTCATGCCCCTCCTGGGCCCCTGACCCCAGGCTGATTGGCTCCGGAGCTGCACTATATTTGAAATGGCTGAGAGCCGCTGAAGGGTGAGGAAAGCCTTCGGCGCTGCGCTCCACTCTTCTAGTCTCTCAGTGGCAGCGGCAGAGGTGCTGGAAGGGTGGGGGAACCTGTGGTGCTGCTCAGCTCTCTCCTTCACCTCTCATCTGCGGCACCCGCCAGAGGGGTGGGAGAAGCGCAGTAGGGAATGCAAGGTGATACGGTGTATCAGCAACATATTTCGTACTCCCTTCTTTGCACCACCGCACCTACTCCAGCCAGTCGATGCACTCTTGTCAGCAGCGGTTGCGATCGTCTTTTAGGTAGCCATCCTGACATGCCAGGACATTGCAGGATGCTGCTGTACTACCTTTGTGAGTCCAGGGCTGCAGCCATTTATATCACTGCAGCTCGTGCCAACAGGTTTGATCGGGTTAAAGAACATACAGCCTCATGGCTACAAATGGTTCCCCTGTCACATCTCTCCTGCTCCTAGAACACACAGTGTAAAAGTGTACAAGGAAGACAATATTGTGTATTGTGATTTTGTCATGTTCCTTCCCCCTTTATATTTCTTCCTTCTGTATCCCTCTCCTTTTGCAAAAAAAAAAATTAAAACTCAATAAAATTACTGCTGTTAAACAAACTATAACCAGAAATGTAAACAACAAAGTGATTGGCCGATAGTTTGGGGGTATAACAGTTGCAGGGTAATTACTTTTTTGTTGTTTAGCAATGTCAGTATTGCTTTGGTCTTGTATCAGGTTGTCCTAAAAGGTTATCCTTCTAAGCTGCCCAGTCCCCACTGAAGAAACGCATCCCCATGACAATACAGAATGTCCCCACCCCATAAGTCACAGTTAGGATGGTGCTTGCTGAGGAATCTGTAATTCATTTGCTGTGTGCCACCCAGAGCATTTATAGATGAGGAAACAAAGCTTAATTGTTGGTTCATGGGACCACAAACCCTTATCTCACATTGGGCCAGATGTATCAAGCTTCAAAAAGTGATAAAGTGGGGAGTGATAAAGAGCCATCCAATCACCTCCAACCTGTCATTTTTCTAACCCAGCCTGTAACATGGCAGGTAGGATCTGATTGGCTGGCTGTTTATCTCTCTCTGTTTTATCACCTTTGAAGATTGATACATCTGGCTCATTGTATCTGAGTCTCTTTGATGTTTTCTGCAAATCCAGATGTGCTTTGATGCAGTCTCTCTAATAATGGCTTCTTTCTAGCCACCCTCCCATACAGGCCAGTTGTGTGCAGAGCTTTTCATATTGCTGACTGGTGCATCCTCACTCCCACCTGAGGCACTGAGCTCTGTAGGTCCTCCTATAATAATAGCCGGCTACCCTGTGGGTCTCTAACTAGTCTCCTGGCTCTACCACTGACTTGTGATGGGCGGCTTGGTCTAGGCAGCACCTGGGCAGCAGGTCATACAGTAGCTTACATTTCACCACTGATCCTACAGTGGGACATCAGAGCACTTGGCCTTTATTATTGGCTATTATCTTGTAGCCTTTCCTGCCTTGGGCATGTCTATAACTTTATCTGTTAGGTGAATAAAATGCTCCTTGGTCTCCAGTCTCACAGCTTTCCTTCACATTCTCCACCTGACCAATGTGATTTCAATGAAAGGGAGTTTGTCCATACATATTATTAAATGAATATTGTATTATATCAGATAACAATCTCCTGTTTATATTGGAACAGGGTTATTTATACTCAAAGGTCATATATATGATAAACTCATTATTGTATAAGTCTATCAAAAATCTACGCAATAAGAATAATAGTAACCTACAATCAACAGCAACAACATCAGCAGCAACTGGTTCAGGTAAGCAGAGCAAACCCAAGCCTACAAGGCTTATTCTGGCAGGGTGATGGCTTGGCGCAGTAAGGGGTCCCAGCAACATTCTGTGGCTTCTGATTTATATTCTGTTCCCCAGTGGCACCAGGTTGTCTTTATAGGTGCCGGATGACTGAGCGGCAGTCAGGATTCCGACAGTAATTACATCAACGTCGGAATCCCGACTGCTAAAACCCTGACAGACGGGCAGCGGCTATTCTCCCTTGTGGGGGTCAGCTGACCGCCCGCTAACTCCCGAGCATCCGCGCATATGTAAGTGTGAGTCACTTTTACATGCGTGCACCTTCGCCATCATTCGATGGTCGCCAACCATCGAATGATGTGAGTGGATTACAGTAGGCTACGTATGGATGTTACTGTGTAACATCCATTTGCAGGCCCTGCGAAGGAATAGCCCTTGCGAATGGGTGGTGGCCGGGCCACCATTCGCAAGACCGGGTTTGGTGGACTCGATCAACCAGAATAACCCCTTTATCTGTAGTGTTATGTGGTGTGCGTCTACAGTGCCTCCAAAATCAATGTTTCTGCAGTCACAAAACACAAAACACCAGTCACAGTACAAATAATTATTTATATTTTGGGGATTTATATGCAGACAAGATATATATATATATTTTACTTCAGACCCAAAGAACAGGGTAAGAGGAAGGGGATAACAGTACAAGGAGAGTAACAAGGGAAATATAAATACAAATTGGGAAATTTAATAAAAACAAATATTAAAAATGCTTTGAGCTCATAGGTCCAGCTAAAATGGCAGTTTAACCCTTCCAATACTATAGGCCTGGACCTCCAGTCATGGAAGGGTTAAAATGATACAATGCGATAGTGTCTTATTAACTGTAAGAAAACCATACTTACAGGATTGTAACATTAAGAGCAGAAATGACGTCAGAAAGACCGATCGGGGGTCTGGTATCTGGGTCCTTAATAATAAAGTCACCACTTCATCTGTTTGCACAGCGCTGGCGCGCCGCGTGCCCAGTTTAGGGAGCGCAGATTCACCATCTGGCACTAATCACTGCCCCCCTTCTTTTTGAGGCACAAGCCATGTTAAGATTAAGTGCACTTTTGTGGTTAGAGAATTAAATACAAAACAAACAAGAACCAAAAAAAAAAGGATTTACATAAAATACAATAGAGCACAAAGATATCTCAGTAACGTAAAACGGCTTGTGCAGCCTCTCGCTTAGTGGCAGCAGCTAACAGGTCAGACTGCTGAGCTACACAGCTTGCGGAGATGGTTAACAACAATCGGAGATGGGGTCTTCCTGGTAACTTCAATCAAGGATTGGGAGGGTCACAGATAAAGGGAAGGTTTGTAATAGAATCATACATAACATTTAACATACAGAAAATCAATCACATTTTTCTTGCGTGGGGATAGTTCCCTGTGTCTCCAGTGTGATGGTTTACTGATTTCCAGTTGTGCCCAGTTGATTCCAGTGCTGCTTGGTTTGGTCCAGTGTTGCACATCCAGTGAGGGGTTTGGGTCACCCCGCGACTGCCCGCAGTCTGGGGGGCATGGAGGAGGAGGGGCACGGGCACGTTTTCTGTGCCCAACGGGAAAAAAAAAAAAGGAAAAATTTCTTTTTTTTTTCCCAGCTGTTCAACGAGCGCGTCATTCTCAGAGTCGGTAAAAACTGAAATAATAGTCTGTAACTTGTGAAGGATCCAGAGAAGTGTCATAGCATCCTGCTGCTCCCTGAGAGACAGAAAGAGGGACAGTTAGAGAAGACTCCTGCGTATGAGGCATGAACACTGCACAAGTATCAGACAATAGAGGGGGATGTCAGGTGCTAGAAGGCGCATCTATTGCCTAATGACCTTACACTAATACTGGCAATGTAGTATAATCGGTGTCTGGATTCTGGGAAGACAGGCGCAGTGTAACCCAAGCCGATGGCTGCGTATTGGTTGTAAATGCACTAAGGACACTGGTGAGTAGATCGGAACAGCTTACCGGAGGTGACACCTGCAGGTGAAAGGTGAAATCCTGGGAGGGAAACAACTGGAGAGACCATAAGTGGTACGATGATGGGATCGGCTGAGTACACGCTCCAGAGACCTGGGGAGAGAAAAAGTTTCCATCAACTCCCATTACATTTACTACCAGGAGTACATACATATAATACTACATTTTATTAGCAGCTTATAGTCTCTGATCATGCTATTGCAAATGCCTGTAGCAGCCAGGGTCTATGGTACCATAGCAGGAATCTGGCGGCTTTAGGACCCTTGCCATATGCTGTCTAGCTAGCCCTAGGGTGCTCAGCACAGGCCGGAGACTTACAATGGTCTATGACACAGGTCTTCAACCTGTGGCCCTCCAGATGTTGTGGAACTACATGTCCCAGCATGCCCTGACAGTTTTGGCATGCTCTTATAGGAAAAAAATGTGGCAATGCATGTTGGAACATGTAGTTTCACAACATCTGGGGGGCCATTGAAGATCCATGGTCTATGATATATTTGGGAGAACCATTTCACCTTGTGTGGAGCAGAGCATAGAAACTTAAGTGACAGCTCTGTTGAACAGCCTAAAACTTACCTTCATCTGCACTTTAGCATACTCTGAGTTGCTTGCAGCTTTACGGAACTGTGAACATTGGGTCAGGGCTAAAAAAAGGGCAAAAGCGCTTATTTAGAGTTTAAGATTTGTAAGTTTGTTTGCATATTATTGCGCAATAATATAGATATTTAAGCACTTAGGTGTTACAGCAAAAGGTTGAATAGAGAGTTATTAAATGGTACAGATATTTGAATGTGTTCAATTTAAAGTGATTAATTACGAGTACAATAAGAATGTTCATTGGTTGTAACATAATACAGTAGAATTGTAGAATACATTTGTTTACTGTAAGAAAACATCTAATCAGTCATTCTTCTCTGCGGGCGTCCTCGGAGATTTGCATAGTCTCCGAGGTGCTCGTAGCGGGGTGGGCATACAGTAGGCGGGCAGGGGGCCTTCGCAGGGTTTCCTGGGCGTACTCACAAAAATATTGGATGCACCCAGGAAATGCTGGGCATCAGCAAGTGAACGGGGGTGGCTACTTGCCTTCCGGGGGCCGGCAGCAGACGTCACCGAATGTCAGCTGCCCACAATGTTCACGGAGCAGGGTGCCACTAAATAAAGTCACCAGGGAGTGAGCGCTTCAGAAATCGACCATCGAATGATTTTGGGAAAATATGCGAATAGCGGGGTGTGGGCATTTGGGCGGTGCTACAAAGCTCACAAAGAAGCAAAATAACACTGCTTTGCCAGCCAACCAGAATAAGGGCCATACTGCTTATTAATGGGTGCAAGAATAGTGTAGCCCTGGCAGAAACAATGGTTAAGCATAGAGAACCCCAAGTAGGCATCGGCCTGGCTGCGTTCCCATGGGAATGCCCAGCATTTCATAGAGACGCCCATGCCACTTTCATGGAGGAGAAACATCCTCTGGTGCGTGACAGCACTTGATGCTCTGATGAAGTGAACTATTAGGGGGAGCAGGCAAGAAACCGAATGGACATTCCAAACTACATCATCTACATATGCGATGGTCAGTGCGATGTACCACCAATGCTTTGTACATCCCGTCCAGAGAGAGAGAGAGTTGGGGCAGAGAGAGAGAGACTGGACACACTTGTCGGCATAAGCAGGCAGCAGACGGAACACATGAATTCCCCCCCTGACTCTGCAACACCCCAATTGCTGGCTCAATAATCCTGGCTGGTACACACTTTTGCAGAAGAAAATCAACGAAATAAAAATGTATTGTTTGTGGGGGAAACAATTGTTGTCACTGATTTTCATTTTGTCTTTGACTGATCTTCCTTACCCATTGCATTGGCAGGTCTCAGTATCATATCCGCCACAGACGGCTCCTATTTATTTTTGATCTGTCCGACAGCCGGCGCTTACCTGTTCGCTAGGCTGGAAGTATATGCAGCGAACAGGACTGAATCAGGCCTCTTTATCTGTCTGTGCTCATGGTCGCCATCTCTCTCTACAGATCTCACACACTCTCCCTCTGCCCCAGGTTAATGGCTGTGAGGGGTAAGGAGACAGGAGGGAAGAAGGACACAGAAAACCTATATGTTACCTAACAACTCGATAAAAAAACCTCGATAATGGAAATGCTGTAGATGTGATTTTCCTAGATTTCGCTAAAGCATTTGATACTGTCCCACACAAGAGATTGATTAATAAAATGGAGAACCTAGGATTGGGTGAAAATATCTGCAGATGGGTAGGGAATTGGCTATGTAATAGAGAACAAAGAGTGGTTGTGAATGGTGCCATATCAGATATGATACCGGTACTAAGTGGAGTGCCCCAGGGTTCGGTTTTGGGGCCCATTTTGTTTAACATTTTTATTAACGATATTGGGATAGGGTTACTCAGCAATGTATCCATCTTTGCGGACGATACAAAACTTAGCAAAGTCATCAAATCACCAGAAGATGTCACCATGCTTCAAAATGATCTTGCAATTCTAGATGAGTGGGCAAAAAAATGGAAGATGAGGTTCAATGTAGATAAATGTAAGGTTATGCACCTTGGGAGACACAACCAGTGTGCAAGTTACAACCTTAGCGGAGAGGAACTGGGTAATTCCATACTTGAAAAGGATCTAGGAGTCCAAATAGACAGCAATCTAGGATGTAGTGCCCATTGTAATGTAGCTACAAAAAAGGCCAACAAAATTCTGGCATGTATTAAGAGGGGAATGGAAACTAGGAACTCAAGGGTAATTATGCCACTATATAAAGCATTGGTGAGACCTCACCTAGAGTACGGAGTACAGTTCTGGGCCCCACACTATAAAAAGGACATCATAGAATTAGAAAAAGTCCAAAGGCGAGCAACAAAGCTTATTAGGGGAATGGAGAATTTAAGCTACGGGGAGAGATTAAGCAATTTGGGACTATTTACATTAGAAAAGAGACGTTTAAGGGGGGACATGCTCAACATGTACAAGTATATCAAGGGCCAATATAAGGAACTGTCACACACCCTATTTTCTACTAGAAAGGAATCTAGGACGCGAGGGCATGAGTATAGATTAGAAAAAAAAAGATTTAATTCAGCTAGTAGAAAGAATTTCTTTACGGTCAGAACAGTCAAACTCTGGAACTCTCTTCCCAGAGAGGTGGTAACGGCTGGCTCATTAAATGCGTTCAAGGCAAAGTTGGACAAACATTTACTGGAGAAAAACATCCATGGGTACAAATAAGAAATATAATTTGTCTGTAAAATACCAGAACCTACCAAATCAGCAATGGATATCTATACCAGGTTGAACTAGATGGACGCAGGTCTTTTTTCAACCTTACCTACTATGTAACTATGTAACTATGTAACTCACCTCTGATATAATGCTAGAACAGGTCCAGGTGCAGCACATATTCGGTGTACACATAGGTGGCCGGCTGCTCACCCGTTGTACTCGTGTAGACCTGGGTAACATAGATAAAGGTTATTACTGCACTATTCACACAATACTGACTATAGTGCACAACCTAGGGGTCTAGTTACTAACATGCAGCAATAAGGTGGATTGTCTATTACCTATTATTGGGGCAACAGAAACTCACTTATTGCCACCATCAGAGAAAGGTGACTAAGATCTGGGACTTAAAAATACTTTCTACCTCACTCTTCCCAACTGCTTTAAATGTAATAATAAAATACATTTTTAACCAATTTATCCTCTTTTTTTTTATGGATTTTTGTAAGAAACACCCTTTCAGCATTTTATATGTGGAAATGGGAAACAGGGACAGAGGGGCGCACAATCACTGTACTATAGTGTTCTCAGATCTAGTCCTCTGCATACACTGGCAGTGCATGTTTTCCATATGTCCTTGCTGGAGCACAGGCATATTCATTACTCACTGACACATTATAAAATATCTACAGATGATTCTTAGGATTTCACTTGTGTTTCTGTGAGGAGACCTGTAAATTGTGCGACGTTAGCTTGTCCCAAGAACTGGAAATGGGAAGCAATGCTCCTCTATAAGAAATGAATGTTACAGTAAGGGGGTCATATTGTTCATTTGCACCCCCACGTGGTCCAGCGATGGTTTTTTTCCGTGCATGCGCATAATGAATTATGCGCATGTGCAGGGTCCCTGGGCGACTGAACTCAGCGACTGATCAGTTCACACTGACCAATGTGGGCCAGGGGAGTGGGGCAGCAGAGTAGGGTGTCCACCATGGGAACGCTCAGCATTTCATGGCCGTCCCTATGGGATTGCGTGCAGCAGGTGGTGTGCCAGGGTTGGACGGCTGACGTCACATGACGTCGGGCAGGCAGATGACGTCAGCCGTCCGTCCTGGTTTCGGCCGGCCACTGACTTATATTTGCGTGGCCTGGATCAGTCAATCGATGGTCGGTGATCATCAAATGATTTCTCCTGCTGCGGGCACATGAGAGGGTATGTGTATTCGTGACACTTCCCCTCCCATGGTTGCAAGGTGATACGGTGGCGATTCGGCAGGGGCAGGCCCTCTGGGACTCGGTACGCTGCGAGTTTCACAGCTTACCGAGTCAACCAGAATCAGGGCCTAAGTGTAGAGATGGTGATGTGTTATATGTGTTATATAAAATATCTCTCAATAATCCATCTATGCCAAATCACTTCAGTCAGACACAAAGCCCTCTGACTGGCTCACTGGTCACCAAAGGCTATCCGCTTACGCAGCACTTTCCCAGTTACAGGAAGAACACTATACATGTGTATCCAGACCGTCCAATAGGACCCTTCCATCAGGTACAGAAAGCTCTGCTCCCGGACTTCCCAGGTGCAGTTACCTGCAGTGAAACAGCTTTCTCATCAATTATCTAGTTCAACACAGGTGACTACAATCATAAACAGGGGGAAGCCCAAGAGCAGATCCTCTTGTACCTGATGGAAGGGGTCGTGCTGGGGGATCTGTTATTCCCCCACTCCCATCCCTAACTCTACTCTCACATGTCAATACAGACAAAAGTAAAACAGTAGGGATGGCCATTCACGATCGATGATTCGAAATCATCGATGGTTCATGGCCAATGTCGAATACTTTAGCCATCGATGGGGGAGAACCAGATGCTTTCCCTCCATCGATGGAACAGTAAAACGATGTTTGCTTTATTTTTTCAAAGCCCCGGGACACAGAGCATAGCTCTGCCCCCTGACACCAGCGAAGCCATGTCCCCCGTGTTTTGATTGGCCCACAGGCCAATCAATCAAACACAATGGATGACCATCGATATGTGAAAATATTGATGGTCATCATTGCATAGTTTAGCACTATCGATGGCAATGGCAACAACGGCCATCCCTATAAAACAGATATTTTAGTAGATGTATTTAAAAGTGAAAAAACATAGGCACCTGATTATCACTACCCCGGAGGGCTGTATTCTATTGTATTATGTTGGTGAAATAGTTACAGCCATACATTTATGTACATTTAATGTTCCTTTCCTGCAGTTAGATTATAAATTAGGAACATGTACATAGGATCTCACTGAAATTAGGCACAAATAACATTAACAGGGTAAGTTATAGCAACTTAGAAATCCTAAAAATAAAATTAGGCCCATTAGCATGGATACTATAGAGTGTATATGGGAGAGCAGCAAGCTGGTCACATGACCCAAGCTATACACTTTCATAGCTGAGAGTGGCAGTTATTTTCCAACTGGCATCTCTGCAGCAGACAGCATCAGAGGAGGAAGCAGGAGCCCAAGCAGAGGATTGAGAAGGGGAGAAAAAGCGATTTCAGGAGACAGAAAGCCAATTACTGGATCAGGTGAACCCGTCGTAAGACGCAGGAGCCGAATCAGGAGAGGTATTTAAACTTATTGGATCAGGTGTACCCGTCAGTAGACGCAGGAGCCCGATCAGGAGAAGTAAGTAAACTTATTGGATCAGGTGTACCCGTCGGAAGACGCAGGAGCCAGATCAGAAGAGGTAAATCGACTTATTGGATCAGGTGTACCCGTCTGAAGACGCAGGAGCCAGATCAGGAGAGGTAAATCGACTTATTGGATCAGGTGTACCCGTCGGAAGACGCAGGAGCCAGATCAGGAGAGGTAAATCGACTTATTGGATCAGGTGTTCCCGTCGGAAGACGCAGGAGCCAGATCAGGAAAGGTAAATTGACCAATTGGATCAGGTGTACCCGTCGGAAGACGCAGGAGCCAGATCAGGAGAGGTAAATCGACTTATTGGATCAGGTGTACCCGTCGGAAGACGCAGGAGCCAGATCAGGAAAGGTAAATTGACCAATTGGATCAGGTGTACCCGTCGGAAGACGCAGGAGCCAGATCAGGAGAGGTAAGTCAACTTATTGGATCAGGTGTACCCGTCAGAAGACGCAGGAGCCGGATCAGGAGAGGTAAGTCGACTGATTGGATCAGGTGTACCCGTCGAAAGACGCAGGAGCCAGATCAGCAGAGGTAAGTTCACATATTGGATCAGGTGTACCCGTCGGAAGATGCAGGAGCCGGATCAGAAGATGGAGGAGATGGTCGGGAAGAAGAGGAGAAGGAAGGAGACCTCAAGAAGGCCTGAAAAGGAAGCACCTGAGGAGGAACCCAGCGGCAAGATACAGAAGACAGACCAGAACACAGAGGAGATGGCCGGAAAGAAGAGGTGCAGGAAGGAGACATCAAGAAAGCCTGAAAAGGAAGCACCTGAGGAGTCCAGCAGCAAGATGCAGGAAAAAGACCAGAAGACAGTAAAGAACACTTCATCAAGAAAATCCAGAGAGGAGGAATCGCTGGAAGAGAGAAAGAGAGCAGCAAGCGAGGCTAAAGACCCGGATGAAGATCAGCCAAGACCAGGTAAGCGGAAATGTAGTTGGATGTCCTTGCACTGTAGTTCATTTTCACACTGGCAAAGTTGAATATTGTTTATATAAAAAAAATATTAATAATGTTTTATATGTAATTTATATTCATTTCATTGGTTACTACAGTTATTCAGATAAAGACAGTCTCAAAAAAAAGGATTAGTAAAACTACTGTAATATTTATGGAGAAAGGTGCACAACTACAAAAGTGCATGTAGGGCTGGTGTCACCCGGTGTAATGACTCATGGGGGGAAATTTACTAAGATGTGTATGCTACTTCACATGTGATGTTGCTATGGGCAACCAATCAGAATCTACTTCTTATTTATTTAGCATCCTCTAGAAGACAGGATCTGATTGGTTGCCCATAGCAACATCACGTGTGAAGTAGAATACACATCTTAGTAAATCCCCCGCCATGGTGTCATGGCGGTTTTTTCCCTTCATTTAATTATGGACTTGGATATTTAATCTATTATTAGATATTTAATCTATTATTAGATATTTAATCTAAAGTAATGTATGTTAACATGAATTTCACATATAGGAATACAGATGCAAACCCTTTCAGGCTGTTTATAGGACAACAAAACGCATTATATCCCGTGTCAAACTTGGACATGAAGGGCCCATCAGGCAAATGTAATGGTTGGCATCTATTGTAGCTCAATGCCATTACAAATGTACTACAGGCAATGTGATTAGTGCCAGAACGGTATGGCCAGTAACTACAGGATTAGCTCAGAGGAATTGGCTTGGTCACTAGAACCCCAGGCAATCCTTGTGATCACTAGCAATAATTTACCTGCTTAAATTTGCATGAGAATGCATCACTAACAGTTCCTTACAACACATAAATGCACATGCTCCAATCCTACAATATTAAATAGGCACTATTCAGTTACGCAACTAAATTATTAAACTCAAAAGTGATCAAGGTGCAGGGCAATACTGTGTCTGAAGTCTGGGGGCACATAGAAAACATTGGTGGTAGGTGTAGAAGGACAGAAAGCCTACATAAGCAGAGGGAAGGGCTAAGGCACTGCAAGGGAACAAGGGAAGGGTAGAGAGCCTGGATCAGACAGAGCCCAAGAGTCCAAACCACGCAGGGATAGAGCAGAGAGACTGAACCAGACAGGGGAAGGGCAGAGAGGCCAGACCAGACAGTGTAAGGGCAGAGAGGCCGGACCAGACAGGGGAAGGGCAGAGAGTCTGGACGAGACAGGGGAAGGGCAGAGAGGCCGGACCAGGCAGGGGAAGGGCAGAGAGGCCGGACCAGGCAGGGGAAGGGCAGAGAGACCGGACCAGACAGGAGAAGGGCAGAGAGGCTGGAGTGCCCCACGTAGGAATACTTAATTAAAGGTGTATTCAGGAGCTTGGGCTTACTGTTCAATGAGGCCTGGTGGTTCCGATTAGCTAGAAGTAGCTTTGTAAAACCCTATAGTGTGCTACGCTGTAAGTTTGAATCGTGCCCTATCTCCTTATCTGTTGAATAATAAATTCCTAATCTATTATTTTACTCCGCAAGGACCAAGCAGCATCTCACCGCCAGACTGCCCCGAGGACGAATCTCAATTCCTGGAGAGATATGACATCCGTCGGGAGTTAGGCCGAGGCACATACGGAGTGGTCCTGCTGGCGCACGACAACATCACCAAGACGGATGTCGCCATTAAACTCTTGAACAACAACGGACTGTCAGATAGAGAAGAACTGAAGGCGTGGATGGAGACCAGAGCCCTACAATCAACATCTGGGAGCCCCTTCTTAGCACATGGACTTCTGACCTTCCAGAATGAAGACGTCTTGGCATTCGTCATGGACTACGCCAGCGGTGGAGACCTGTTTGACCTGCTGCAATCAAGAGGGCGTCTTGAGTCTACGGCTACAACGTACGATCTATGCATAATCTGGTGTATAACTCTGTGTGATATAGGATTCCGGTACTTATGTAATATCTGGACTCCCGTTTTTCTTATGAGACCGCGTCCCCTCGCGGGGCGCGCTGCGCTCGCCACGCTTCGGGCACGGTGGCTCGCTGCGCTCGCCACACTATAGAAAATCAACTCCATGCGTAGTTGGATAGTAGGGGTATGAAAAAATGGGGTGCATTTAACATGGGAGTCCAGATAATACATAAGTACCAGGATTCCTTGTTGGACGTCCATCAATTTGTCTCTTCCTGCTAGAATTCTATTCTACCCGTATTTGTCTTCCTTTCGTGTTCTACAGCTCTTACACTGTTCCCCATCCCACACTGTATCTCTCTATCCTGCCCATACACTACGGCTGATTTGGGATATTACAATGTTGTTACATTTCTTCTATAACAGAGTCTTCGCTGCCGAGATCGTGTCCGGTCTCCAGTACTTCCACAGGATGGGCTTCATCCATCGGTAACTTTCTTTCTTTCCTCATTTAAATAAACATAGAAGAAAATATAATTTGGGATTCCTATATATATACACCCCTTTATGTGCAGCTCTAGCCTGACCATTACATCCCTCCAAAGCCCCTCCTACCACCCTGTCACTACCACACCCACTTCTATCTGGGCCACAGGGAAATACATCTCAACTGCCAGACACCTGGGATAATGCAGTCCCAATCATGGCATCAGGGCAGAGCCAGCAAATTGAGACAACTCAAGTCAATCTCAGACATTGGGAGCAATGCTAGCGGTGTATATGTGGATCTGATTATAAGATTATATGCATGCAAGTGCAAATATACAGGAAGGACAGCAACTCTGCCAGCATCCAGCATCTGCCAGCAAACACTTCTTATTCGCAACACAATGCACCTAAGACGCACCAGGAGACTTTGCCTTAATATGTGTCTGAGGACGTATCTGCAGCCTTAGACACTTATGATGTATGCAAACAAGTACTTAATGACAAAATACTTATTGTTCCTTTTACAGAGACATCAAACCAGAGAACATCCTGCTTCATGACGGCCATATTAAAATCACCGACTTCGGGCTGGCGATCGAGAACAAACCCAGAGCCTCTGGCTACGCTGGAACACGTGGCTACATTGCCCCAGAGGTGAGGCTATAATAAATTTGAGGGGCTATGTGATAAGGTGGATATGGAGGAGACAATTTCACATTTCCATTCTTACTACCAAAGCCCCAGAATTAATCTGTACATAAATTAATTAAATTTCTATTCCCATTATGTACCCAGCGTGTCTGTCCCGGTAATGGTGTTCCCAGTGTGTCTGTCCCGGTAATGGTGTTCCCAGCATATCTGTGCCGGTAATGGTTTACCCAGTGTGTCTGTCCCGGTAATGGTGTTCCCAGCGTGTCTGTCCCGGTAATGGTGTTCCCAGTGTGTCTGTCCCGGTAATGGTGCTCCCAGCGTGTCTGTCCCGATAATGGTGTACCCAGTGTGTCTGTCCCGGTAATGGTGTGCCCAGCGTGTCTGTCCCGGTAATGGTGTTCCCAGTGTGTCTGTCACGGTAATGGTGTACCCAGCATGTCTGTCCCGGTAATGGTGCTCCCAGCGTGTCTGACCTGGTAATGGTGTTCCCAGCGTGTCTGTCCCGGTAATGGTGCTCCCAGCGTGTCTGACCTGGTAATGGTGTTCCCAGCATGTCTGACCTGGTAATGGTGTTCCCAGCATGTCTGACCTGGTAATGGTGTTCCCAGCATGTCTGACCTGGTAATGGTGTTCCCAGCGTGTCTGACCTGGTAATGGTGCGCCCAGCGTGTCTGACCTGGTAATGGTGTGCCCAGCGTGTCTGACCTGGTAATGGTGTGCCCAGCGTGTCTGACCTGGTAATGGTGTTCCCAGCATGTCTGACCTGGTAATGGTGTTCCCAGCATGTCTAACCTGGTAATGGTGTGCCCAGTGTCGGTCCTGGGAACTGTGTGCCCAGCATGTCGGTCCAGGGAACTGTGTGCCCAGCATGTCTGTCCTGGGAACTGTGTGCCCAGTATGCCTATATATGATAAACATGATCTGATTTCTCATTCATCTCACATGTATGGAATTATTTGTCAGTGTAACATCTGATGGCAGGCGTATTGTGCCCAGATCTGCTGTCCTGTTTATGAAGTGTAATGTAGTGAACTTCTTACCTTTTAATGACAGATCATCATGGGAGACCGATATAATGCGGGAGTGGATTGGTACTCCTTCGGTGTGGTGCTATTCCAGATGTCAACAGGAAAATCCCCCGAGGAGTGCCGCATCTCGGCTTTGGCGGGCTGTCATCTGTGCCCGAATACAAGAAACATCATTGAAGAGGTGAGTGTGAGAACATACTTAGCATTCAGCACTAGGTAACAAAGAGGCCATGAACAATGTGTCAGCGTCTGTTATTTATACAGAACCCCCATTCTCTAGTATCAGCCATGTAGTTGTTCTACGAGCGGTCATGTAGCTGTACATGGGGAAGCTATACGTAGTTACATACGTCAGATTACATTACTGGCTCCCTGACACACACAAATAAGTGAAGGAAACTCAAAGCCAGATCAATGCCTGCTGCAGGAGTCACTGTACCACTGACATACACTACTGGTCACGTTATACAGCACCGGCATTTTCCCTGTTTCTATTCAAATATAAGCAAATCAAGTCCAGTGAATGACCCCCAATGGTACCATGATAAGCAGTAACCTGCTAGAGGTTAGGGGAAAGAATACTAAACTACATAGACACACATCCTCTGATTAGGGCAATACAGTATAATGCTTCTTTTCTTTGATGCTAAAATCATGTCTCCTAAATATGTACTGTAAGAAATCAGACTGCAGATAAACAGAAACTTAGGGCCTTATTCTAATCGGATCGGTGAAACGTGCGTACGGTCCGTCACACCGTACGTTTCCTGTACGCTCACGGTGAGCGTAAGTCCGCCCACAGAACAGCCACACACGGATGGTCACAATGGGGAGTGGCGTACACTTGAGCGTACGCCACCGTGCACGGACGGATCTCCCTCTTAGCCACCGACACCTGGCGTACATCAGAGCGTACGCCACCGTTTACGGACGGGTCTCGTCTGTTTTCACACCGTCACCTTCCGTATATCTGAACGTACGCCACAGTGCAAGTAGAAATTGAGTCCAAAAACATCATTGTTGCTCTTAGATGTGGTTTGTGTCTTTTTCCTAATAAAAAACTGGTATGTTTGTGTTACAGTAAAAAAGTTGACACACGTCGACTTCTGTGAATTGAGTGTCCTGCTTTTTAAAGTATACAAAAACACTTTCTGAATGGGTGAGATGGTTATTGCAGCATTGCTTATTGCATTCAGGTGTATGTAATTTACTTGTATTCGGCATTAATTAGCAGACCCAGGCGTCCGCTCTCATGCGGTAGCTCTAAGAGTGGTCAGGAGCACTCTTTGGCGTCCACCTGTTTTTGGTCCAAAATTCACGGTGCATTCGCCGATCGAGACGGTTGTGGCACCGTGCATTTTGTGTGCACACCCCCCTGTACGCCCATGTTTACGCCCAGTTTTCCTCATTACTCCAGCTGCTCCCATAAAAACGCCCACATGCCGCCCACAATGACCGTACTCTTGCGGACAGGTTTTTTCGCACGGAGAGACCCGTTCGTGAGCGGTGTGAGGTCACCGCACATGCGCATAGCGAAAGCTACGTATGCGCAGATGCAAAAAAAACCTGAACCGACCGTGTACGGTCCCACGCACCAAGCAGAATAACCCCCTTAGTTACACTCCTGTTCCTCTTTCCAGCTCCTGTGTGGTGACCCTGAGATGCGTCTGGGTGAGAACGGCAACATCAGAGAACATCCATTCTTCACGGGAATCGATTGGGAGAAGTTAGAACATCTGCAGGACCCATTCACTCCCAGCTTCTCCCTGCAGCCGCCACAGTGAAGGTAACATCACTTCCCCAGGTGCAGGAGGTATAACATCATCTCACACAGGAGCAGCCGATACCTCCATCAGTAGCCACATAACAACTTCCAGCTTCCAGAAGAACACCTGGCTCCTCCGTCAGCCCGAATTACACAAGGTGGCAGAACATCGCCCCTCAACTAACAACTACGGTATGTTCTCCAACGCCCATCAAGTACTGGAGACCGAGAGACCGGAACATCAACTCTCTTCCTGATTGGGTAAGTACGATCCAACCCACATTGCGAATCCACCAAACCCCGCCCGGCGAACGCATGCCCCTCCGCCGCCCCAGCAAAGTGTGGCTTCGCCCGCACAGCAGCGAATGGATGTTTTGCATAAACATCCATTCGCTTTGCTGGGGTGTCCGCCCACATCATTCGATGGTCGGTGACCATCGAATGATGTTTAGCGTGCACGCATATATAAGTGACTTTTCAGTTGCATATATATGCGTGCACGCTGGCGTGGATATGGGCGGCCAGCTGACATCCGGTGATGTCAGCTACCCGGCCCACACACCCGCGTCACCTCCTCATTACCATGAGAACGCCCAGCGTTCTCATGGAAACGCCCATGGAACGCTGGGCGTTCCCATATGGTAATGGGGCAGCCCGGCGCTCCCCGCCCATCTCTGCCCCCCCCTCGCTGCCATGGGTGCGTGCACCCGGCGACCCAAAAGGTTGCCGTGGGTGCACGCACCATGAGCCTGCACATGCGCAGAAACACGTCTGCGCATGCGCAGACACCCAACATCGGTACTGCGTGCGAATGCGCGCAGTACCGATGAAATCTGAATAAGGCCCATTATGCGCAATGTTTACATTCTGCACATGCGATCACATCGCAGAACAACAAACACCTCTGCCATATTTACTGCAGGGGAGCTTGCGGTGTAGAGAATGGAGGTAGGGGGTGGAATGCACCTCCTCCTGCATTTGCATTGCTTAAGGATTGCACAAGCTTATCATGTGCAATCCAAACTGAATCAGGCATCTACTGAAAATGTATATAAAATATAACATCAATGGCGAGGGTTTGGCTGGCAACTTGGGGAGGACGGAGGCCAGAACTGATGTTATATTTTATATACATTTAAGCTGCAAGGCAAAGTTTCTTTGGTCTCGCAAGCCAACCTGCATCTGCAAGCCTGATGAGACTGGTGCACACACGGAGCATTTTGTGCTATTTTCTAAGCAATCTTACTAGATTGCTTAGAAACTAAGCACAAATCTCACCGTGTGTATGCTCCTGGCGATCCCGATGCACGGTCCCGCACACCGGGATCGCCTGATTAGTAAGTCAGTGCATGCAGACGCAATCTAGTAAGATTGCTTAGAATATCTGCATGTCTCACTGCGTGTGTACACAGGACGCGACCACTTCCGCGATCGCGTCCTGAATCCACTCCCCCCTCATCACTTGTCCCCTCCCATTGTTCTCCAGCGTGCAAGCCCCCCATCTCCCTGGTCCCTCACCCAGTGTGTGTGGTAGGGCCACTCGGTGTTGTGCAGGTCGTCCCTCGCGGGCATGCTCCTGTGCGCCTCACTTTGGACGTGTAGGGGAAGCCGAGAATCCCCCGCTCCGGGATGCACGGAGGACACAGTGGCTCCTGCTCCCTGAGCGCGGGCAGCGTGGACGCGGTGACCGTCTTCAGCAGGCAGACTGGCGGGGAGAAGCAGCGGGCGAGGTGCAGGAGGAGAACCAGGAGGCCCGAGCAGAGCAGGCACAGGGGGGCAGGGGGCATGCCGGCGACCCCGGGAGGAGGGGAGCAGGGGCTGCTGCAGGCAGACGGGATTGGGGCGCAGCCGCTCACACCCGGCTCTCACTCATCATCTGCCCCGTAATTGCTGCCGGGTCTCACGCGCCGGGTCCCTCTGTCCACATGTATAGCACACCCTAATGCCCAGTCACCGCTCTGTCCCCATGTATAGCACACCCTAATGCCCAGTCACCCCTCTGTCCCCATCTATAGCACACCCTAATGCCCAGTCACCCCTCTGTCCCCATGTAGAGCACACCCTAATGCCCAGTCACCGCTCTGTCCCCATGTATAGCACACCCTAATGCCCAGTCACCCCTCTGTCCCCATGTATAGCACACCCCCGCTACTACAGCACATGCTGCATAAGGTGTACATACACTGAATGAGACATCCTGCAGTACACGGGGAGCCTGCTATCTGCTGGGTCAGTGGCGTAACTACTGTGGGTGCAGCTGCTACAGGTCCTGAGCTGTCGGTAGGGCCCGCTACTCACCCTGCACCCTATAAAAAAAAAAAGGCAGTGGCACCCACTGCAGCGACACCCTCTGCCCCCCCTCAGACGCCGGAGATCATTTTGGGTCCTGCCTCGCCCCTCAATAGCCAGCCAGAGATGTACCCTGGCCTGCACTGACCTCCCCCACCCCCATTTCAGGAGCCAGAAATGTGCGTGTGTCCTGCGCCGCCCCGCGCCCCACCAATAGCCGGTGATGCACCCTGCGACCTCCCGGGTCCCCCACCCTCTTCCTAGATGCTAGAGATGTGCGTCCCACCTCCGCACTGCCTACCCCCCAGACGCCGGAGATATTGCGTGACCCTGACCCCCGCCTAGCAGTCCCTGCACCCACCTCCTCTCCAGTAGCTGCATCATGATGGGAACACAGTGCTGGGCCTGCCTCCAGCATCCGCACAGGGATGACACTGCTGCCTTGTCCAGCATGAATTCCCCTGCCGCCGGTCTCCACTTGACCCTGTGCCTGGAGCTCACCCCCTGCTTGGTAAGTGCCCTTGGAGCACTGTACCTTCTTTTCTGTACCCAGTGTGCGTGTGTGTGTATGAAACCTTATGAGCCACCTACACCCTTCCTCTGTGTGTGACCCTTTTCACCCCCCATCACCCCTGGTGTACTTCCCCCTATTCTCTTGTATGACACCTTGACCCTCTTCCACCCTCATCCCTGGTCTTTAACCCTCCTGTACCACACATCCCCTGTATGTGTCACCTTCCCCACTCTCCACATCCTTCCTCTGTGTAAGACCCCCTGAACCCACTATGCCTGTGTGACACCTTCTTGCCCCTACCCCCACTGTGACCCCCTGTAGTACTGTACCACCTTCCTCTGTGTTTGACCCTCCTGTCGGCCACTACCCCTGTGTTTCTTACCTCCTGCCTCTGTGTATGCATTTTGACACCCTGTACAAAGGGGTGGGGGGGCTCTTTTCAAAATTTGCTATGGGGCCCAGAGAGATCTAGTTACGCCCCTGTGCTGGGTGCTTCCACATTATACTACAGGCAGGACATTTCTGTCTATACAGATGGAACAAAGTTATTCCAAACCTTGCCAGAGCCATCTACAACGGCGAACCCTGGTGAGTATGCTTTCTTTCCCCAGGTAACCTAACAGGATTTCTTAGGGACCACCAGATGGATGGAGGAGACCTACCTACGTGTCAAGATAGGTAAGTATTCAGATGAAAGGGCTCTGAATGTAATAAAGTTTTATTTTTCATGTGTGTTTGTGTTTTTATTTAACTATTGGTTCTGCTTTTGAACTATGAGCCCAGCAAGCTCTTAAATGGGCCACATGCTGGGACTTGTGGTTCTCCAAGTCCCAGTATGCGTTCCAGGCTTGCTGGAACTCATAGTTCCACAGCAAAACCCAATGGTTTATTCAAATTTTTACACTTGAATCAGCCCGGTACCCACTGGGGGTGCCAGACGCGTTCCCGACAGTCATTTACCAGACGTCGGGATCCCGACTGTCAAAACAACGACAGCCCAACGGCCACTCGCTATTTTTCCTTGTGGGGGTCCACGACCCCCATAGAGGGAGAATAGAATACCCCCCGCAAGGGTTTTTATGCGCTCGCCATGCTGTCTGAGTCCGGCTGTCCGGATCCCGAATGTCGGAACCCCATACCACACCCCTCACAGGCCAGGGGTACTGGGACTGCCTGGCCAGGTAAGTTCTGGAAGGGGGGACCCCTTTATCGGTGGGGTCCCCACTTCCCCAGGACCCCTGACCAGGCTGACCGGTTGGAGGGATGAATGCTTTCGCGGGGGGGACTTGTAGAAAAAGTCTCCCCTCGCCCCCCCGGCTGTGGCATTACCTTGCTGGCTGGTTGGGCCTGGGGCTGGTTCTTGAAATACGGGGGACCCCATTCGTTTTGTCCTCTGTATTTTGGGAACCAGGACCGGCCATTGGGCCTGGTGCTGGTTTAAAAAAATACGGGGAACCCTTACTTGTTTACTTGTTCGGGGGGGGGGACGCCGTTTCAAAAAAATATATATTTATTTTTTACACTGACACCTGCACGGATCTGAATGATCCATGTAGGCTTCTGCTGATACGAATTAGTATTTAATGGCTGATAAATACAAATTCGTATTGAAAAAATACGTATGCGTACGACATCAGTAAAATAGTCAGTAAAATATAAAAAACAAAACCTCTCATTATTGCTTGAGGATCCCACGTGATAAGCTGCTGTGAGCAGCTTATCATATGTGACCCAAGCTGAATTTATATAAAATATAAAATCAAAGGCGAGGAATTGGCTGGCAACTTGGGGCGGATGGAGGCCAGAACTGATTTTATATTTTATATAAATATACATTTACGCTGCAAGGTGAAGTTCCTTCGCCTTGCAAGCCAGCCTGCGACTGCAAGACTGAGTAAGGGGAGACTTACTTAAGCTGTAGCCATAGAGGGACACTGCAACCGATGGTCACAATGTCCCTCTAAACTGCCATTGCATCGCAGTTTGATTTGATCACAAATGCCGGCAAGGGGTGGTATGCACCTCCTCCTGCATTTGCATTGCTTGAGGATCCCACATGATAAGCTGCTTATCATTTGCGACCCAAGAATAGAATAGAATAGAATCAACTTTATTGGCCATGTGTGCTTGCGCACACTAAGAATTTTTTGGGGATTTACAGTGCAGCATAAATCATGGATAAGGGGGGGGGGGGGGGAGGCATTACATACATTACATTGAGACATTACATGCGGGGACCACATTTTTAAAGGGCAAAATTCGCCCTGCCCCTCTAGCAGTGCCCCACTTAAACAGCCTCACGGGGAAGCCCAGCGCCGCCGCAGACGGCGATACCCGGTGCTTACCCAGCAGCGAAGCGACTTCGGAGGGGCCAGACCCGCCCCCTTTGATGAGGGCGGCGGCTGGGCCCGCACCCTTTGATGACATTTTTTTTAAAATATTTATTTTCTACACTGACACTTGCACGGATCTGAATGATCCATGTAGGCTTCTGCTGATACGAATTAGTATTTAATGGCTGATAAATACAAATTCGTATTGAAAAAATACGTATGCATACGACATCAGTAAAATATGAGAAAAAAAAAAAAAAACCTCCCCTCTGGTAATATCCACCCACTATTATTGCTTAGCACAAATCTCTGCGTGTATATGTGCTCCCCATGGGAGATCGACACCAGCAAAGTTGCTTAGCAAAATTGCTTAGAAAAATTGCTTAGCACAGATCTCTACGTGTGTATGCCCCTTTACTCAGGCTGCAGTCGCAAAGGGTCACAGCCACCGATGGTCCCGATGTTCGTCTAAACTGCAATCACAGTTTGATACGATGGCAAATGGAGGCAGGGGGTGGAATGCACCTCCTCCTGCATTTGCATTGCTTAAGGATTGCACATGATAAACTATTGCAAGCAGCTTATCATATGCAATCCAAACTGAGAGCCTGATTCAGACCTGTTCTCTATGCTGGGAAAAAAAATGGTGTCTGCAGCGCTTAAGTGGGGAGGCGTCACGTAAAAAGCAACCCTGAGTGCGGCGAAACGCATCCCAAGGATTGGTCTGTCCATCAAGTACTGGAGACCGAGAGACCGGAACATCAACTCTCTAAAGCCTCTTAAAATCTGAGCACTTTAGCCAGGTTGACAAAGCCGGAAACGCGTTTCCAAAGGATTCCCGCCTCATCTGTGACACCAACCTGCTGCACATCTGTGATACCAAATTGCTGCATGTCTGCACTTTAAACGTACTGACAGCCTGCCTAAATCATCGCTCCCCAGCAATGGCTATGACTGCCAGCTGCATGCGGCTGTCACCACGTGAGAGTGTACAGGACACTGACCTAGGAAGAACGTAGATCAGCTTGTGCGAACGGTACGGCCGTAGCAGTCCGGGACCATGGACCATCGGCTTCTCCACACAACAAGGTACTCCTGGTACCTCAACACACAGGACACATGTCACATGCTCTAACTTTCTATCTATAACGTGCAATACATCGTGCGCATCAAGTGCAGTCCAAAAATTAAGCCGGCCTGCGACTGCAAGCCTGAGTAAGAGGAGACTTACTTAGGCTGTAGTCATAGAGGGTGAACGTGACTGATGGTCTCAGTGTCCTTATAAACTGCCATTGCATCGCAGTTTGATATGAACACAAATGCCGGCAGGGGGTGGTATGCACCTCCTCCTGCATTTGCATTGCTTGAGGATCCCACGTGATAAGCTGCTGTGAGCAGCTTATCATATGTGACCCAAGCTGAATTTATATAAAATATAAAATCAAAGGCGAGGAATTGGCTGGAATTTGGGGCGGATGGAGGCCAGAACTGATTTTATATAAATATACATTTACACTGCAAGGTGAAGTTCCTTCGCCTTGCAAGCCAGCCTGCGACTGCAAGACTGAGTAAGGGGAGACTTACTTAAGCTGTAGCCATAGAGGGACACTGCAACCGATGGTCACAATGTCCCTCTAAACTGCCATTGCATCGCAGTTTGATATGATCACAAATGCCGGCAAGGGGTGGTATGCACCTCCTCCTGCATTTGCATTGCTTGAGGATCCCACATGATAAGCTGCTTATCATTTGCGACCCAAGAATAGAATAGAATAGAATCAACTTTATTGGCCATGTTTGCTTGCGCACACTAGGAATTTTTTGGGGATTTACAGTGCAGCATCAAGCATGGATAAGGGGGGGGGGGGGGAGGCATTACATACATTACATTGAGACATTACATGCGGGGACCACATTTTTAAAGGGCAAAATTTGCCCTGCCCCTCTAGCAGTGCCCCACTTAAACAGCCTCACGGGGAAGCCCAGCGCCGCCGCAGACGGCGATACCCGGTGCTTACCCAGCAGCGAAGCGACTTCGGAGGGGCCAGACCCGCCCCCTTTGATGAGGGCGGCGGCTGGGCCCGCACCCTTTGATGACATTGCGGCCCGGGCACGCCCCTCTTGTGACATTGGCGGCCCGGGACCGCCACCAGCTTTGACATCAGCGGGCCCGGTCCACCTCCCAGCGCCCTGCCCGCTCTAAATGCTAGAGTGAACACTAATAAGCAGGGACAGTACAGTTATCACACAGGGAACACATACCTGCCGAGCTGCACAGCACCTAGGCAGCCATCAGAGGCACCACTGGTCGCTGCAGCAGCCAGGTAGGTAGCGATATAAGCAAGGACAGTGGTGGTGGTGGGGGGCGGGGGGGATAGAGTCACTGAGGCCTGGGGAGAGACAATGAGGTCTGAGGCTGGAGTTGGGCCCTCCCTGGGCTGAGTTCCACGCCTCTGCCCCCTATAGTCTAATCATACATCCTCCCTGGGGGGGACGGGGGGTGCTGCCACAGGATAGATGGCTCCTGCATCTGCTGATGATGGGGGACAGCGGCTTGGTTCTGTGGGACTGATATATCCCCTGTCCTGGCCGGGTGCCGCCTCCAGGTGCCGATGGGGGCCACCGTCACCTCTGGGGGTCATCATGCCGGGGACCGTGCCTGCAGCCAGGTCCTGAGCCTCTGGTGCCGTCCCCGGGGGCTGAGCTGTGCGCCGCTGGCTGGGGCCTGGTCCACTGCCGTGTCATCCAGTGCTGCATCTCCGTGCATCTCCTGCAGTTGCAGTGAGCCCTCCCCGGCTGGGGTGGGGGGGAGTGGTCACCGTGCCGCCATCCGTCCTCCTCCTACGCCGTACTCCGTCCAGGGCGCCCTTTCTGAGGCCCCTACCGGAAGCTCAGCTAAATTTATATAAAATATAACATCAAAGGCGAGTGATTGGCTGGCAACTTGGGGCGGATGGAGGCCAGAACTGATGTTACATTTTATATAAATATATGCTTCAAGGTGAAGTTCCTTCGCCTTACAAGCCGGCCTGCAACTGCAAGACTGAGAAAGCGGAGACTTACCTAAGCTGTAGCCATAGAGGGACACTGCAACCGATGGTCACAATGTCCCTCTAAACTGCCATTGCATCGCAGTTTGATTTGATCACAAATTCCGGCAAGGGGTGGTATGCACCTCCTCCTGCATTTGCATTGCTTTAGGATCCCACATGATAAGCTGCTTATCATTTGCGACCCAAGAATAGAATAGAATAGAATCAACTTTATTGGCCATGTGTGCTTGCAAACACTAGGAATTTTTTGTGGATTTACAGTGTAGCATCAAGCACTGGGGGGGGGGGGGGGGCCGCATTACATACATTACATTGAGACATTACATGCGGGGACCACATGTCCGACGAGCAGCACAGCGCATAGGCAGCCATCAGTGGCGCCACTGGTCTCTGCAGCAGCCAGGTAGGTAACGATATAAGTAGTGTTCCCGCTAGGCTGCTTTAGCTCTAGCAGCGCCCCGCTAAAACAGCCCCACGGGGAAGCAAAGTGCCGCCGTAGATGGCGATGCCCAGTGCTTCCTCAGCAGCAAACCGACTTCGGAGGGGCCGGGCCCGCCCCCTTTGGTGACGGCGGTGGCCGGGCCCGCCCCCTTTGATGACGGCAGCGGCCCGGGCATGCCCCTCTTGTGTCAATGGCGGCCCGGTCCGCCCCCGGCGCCCTGCCCGCTCTAACTGCTAGAGTGAACACTAATAAGCAGGGACAGTACAGTTTTCACACAGGGAACACATACCTGCCGAGCTGCACAGCACCTAGGCAGCCATCAGCGGCACCACTGGTCGTTGCAGCAGCCAGGTATGTAACAATATAAGCAGGGACAGTACAGTATCACACAGGGAACACATACCTGCCGAGCTGCACAGCGCCTAGGCAGCCATCAGAGGCGCCACTGGTTGCTGCGGACTCCTGCATCTGCTGATGCTGCGGGACAGCAGTTTGGGCCTGATCTTTCCCCTGTCCTGGCCGGAAGCCGCCTCCAGGTGCCGATGGGGGCCACCGTCGCCTCGGGGGTCATCATGCCGGGGACCGTGCCTGTGGCCGGGTCCTGAGCCTATGGTGCCGTACCCGGGGGCTGAGCTGTGCGCTGCTGGCTGCGGCCTGGTCCAGTGTGGCGTCATCCAGTGCCGCATCTCCGTGCATCTCCTGCCGTTGCAGTGCGCCCGCCCCGGCCGGGGTGGGGGGGGAGTAGTCACCGTGCCGCCATCCGTCCTCCCCCTCCGCCGTCATGGCGCCCTTTCTCCGCCCCGTACCGGAAGCTCAGCTAAATTTATATAAAATATAACATCAAAGGTGAGTGATTGGCTGGCAACTTGGGGCGGATGGAGGCCAGAACTGATGTTATATTTTATATAAATATACACTTACGCTGCAAGGTAAAGTTTTCTTCACCTCGCAAGCCAGCCTGCGACTGCAAGACTGAGTAAGATGAGACTTACTTAAGCTGTAGTCGTATAGGAACACCCCGACCAATGGTCGCAATGACCCGCTACACTGCCATTGCATCGCAGTTTGATATGATCACAAATGCCAGCAGGGGGTGGTAAGCACCTCCTCCTGCATTGCATTGCTTGAGGATCCCACATGATAAGCTGCTGTGAACAACTTATCATATGTGACCGAAGCTGAATTTATATAAAATATAACATCAAAGGCTGGCAACTTGGGGCGGATGGAGGCCAGAACTGATGTTATATTCTCTATAAATATACATTTACGCTGCATGGTGAAGTTATCTCCCCATGTGACTCCAATATCTTCGGCCACTTAAAAAACAAACACTTAAAGGTGAACGGTTCACCTGTGACAAGGAGGTGCAGGAGACCGTGGAAACCTGGATTCATCAGCAACCAAGGAGTTTCTACACTGAATCCATCCACTCCCTTGTTACGCGCTGGATCATTGCATCAATGTCAATTATGTGTAGTTGTAATGTTACACATGAACTGTAATTAAATATTCTTTGATTAAAATATTGTTTACATACAACCGTAGTCTCCCTTTTCATTTGGGCACACCTTATATATGGTCTGTATACCCCATTTTCTATGCAGATGTCATTTGTTCAGTATGTAAATGGTAGTGTCTACAAAACTCCTATGGACAAATCTCTACTTACATTCCAGCAAATGTGATTGTAAAACTCATTATGGCCCTTATTCTGGTTGCCACGCAGGGAACGGTGGTGGCACTGTGCATACGCAACCAGGACAGCGGGCGGGGGTGGCCCCATTAGCGTATGGGAGTGTTTCATGGACGTTCCTATAAGAACTCAGGGCGTTCTCATGCTAATGAGGCCATGATGCGGGGGGTGGGCAGCTGCTGATATCACCGGATGTCAGCTGCCCCCCCATTTCCTTCCCAGTGTGCCCACATATGTAAGTGCCTTGAAAGTCACTTTTATTTGCATGCACGCACCACATCCTTCAATGGTCGGCAACCATTAAAAGATGTGGCCGTTCCCCCCTGGCCTGTGAATGGATGTTACTTTGTGGATGTTACTGCAACAGCCAACCATTCACAAGGCGGGCTTTGGTGTAATCACAACGCGGCAAATTTACAGCCTTGCGAATCAACCAGAATAATCCCCTATATGTAAATTACAAGACAGGAAGTGATCACATACTCACCTGCTATTAAATGGTGCCCTCCGGGATACCAGGGGTAGGGGGTGCGGGAATTCCAGCAGATGTAACGGGATGCACTTCTGGAAGTCAGAACATCGCCTCTAAATTCCGGAGTCCCCTGTGCATTCCGGGAGTGCGGACCAGCATGGATTGGAGTCTACGAAAAGGGGGGAATCACTGATATCATTTCTCTGACTGAGCCCTGAAATGTCTTTTTCGCAATTATCATACATTAAATAATGTTAAATCTATGTATTACATGACATGCAAATAATAGTAAAGCGTGGAGCAGATACTGTAAAAAACAATATATGTAATTCAACGTAGTGGAACGATCACATTGTAAATAAGCTGGAAACTGATTATAGCCGCCGGCCAATGTAACAGGTGAAGAATAGTCAGTGCGACGAGCTGACGCCTGGGAACCGTGTAATGTATATTGAGCTCTCTAAGTACCCACCTAGTAGGTACAAGTAGCCCAACCCTGAGAGGGAGAGTGATCAGATAGTATACAGGGCATTCCGGGGGAAATACAGAAACCAGGGTCTCCTTATAGAACAGATGCTAAACCAACTAAAATACTGATTTATTAGAAGATGATTATAATACAGTTCCTCCATCCGGTGCGTTGTCGGCCGCTGGAGTCGGCATTTCAGCTCACACCGGCCGGGGAGGGACGGGCTGAAATAAGTGACCAGTGGCTTTGCGTGGCTAAACCTAATCCTAATGAGCACAAACAGCGTGATAAAATACATCAATAGAGTATCACCCCATCTCCTTGGGGCTAATTCAGACCTGATCACGTGGCTGCGAATTTGCATATCAGCCGATTCTTCATAAACTGCACATGCGCACGGCCCCTATAACCCATTTCAAGTCCTTCTATTCCATTCCAGACTCTTCACCCACTCTACTATTGTAGCAGCATCCTCCTCTCCCCCCCATGTCAGCCTGCCCACCTACACCCCTGCTCTAGCAGCATCCTCCTCTCCCCCCATGTCAGCCTGCCCACCTACACCCCTTCTCTAGAAGCATCCTCCTCTCCCCCCATGTCAGCTTGCCCACCTACACCCCTGCTCTAGAAGCATCCTCCTCTCCCCCCATGTCAGCCTGCCCACCTACACCACTGCTCTAGCAGCATCCTCCTCTCCCCCCATGTCAGCCTGCCCACCTACACCCCTGCTCTAGCAGCATCCTCCTCTCCCCCCATGTCAGCCTGCCCACCTACACCCCTGCTCTAGCAGCATCCTCCTCTCCCCCATGTAAGCCTGCCCACCTACACCCCTGCTCTAGCAGCATCCTCCTCTCCCCCCATGTCAGCCTGCCCACCTACACCCCTGCTCTAGCAGCATCCTCCTCTCCCCTAATGTCAGCCTGCCCACCTACACCCCTGCTCTAGCAGCATCCTCCTCTCCCCCAATATCAGCCTGCCCACCTACACCTCTGCTCTAGCAGCATCCTCCTCTCCCCCCATGTCAGCCTGCCCATCTACACCGCTGCTCTAGCAGCATCCTCCTCTCCCCCCATGTCAGCCTGCCCACCTACACCCCTGCTCTAGCAGCATCCTCCTCTCCCCCCATGTCAGCCTGCCCACCTACACCCCTGCTCTAGCAGCATCCTCCTCTCCCCCCATGTCAGCCTGCCCACCTACACCCCTGCTCTAGCAGCAGCCTCCTCTCCCCCCATGTCAGCCTGCCCACCTACACCCCTGCTCTAGCAGCATCCTCCTCTCCCCCCATGTCAGCCTGCCCACCAATACCCCAGCTCTAGCAGCATCCTCCTCTCCACCCATGTCAGCCTGCCCACAGACACCCCTGCTCTAGCAGCATCCTCCTCTCCCCCCATGTCAGCCTGCCCACCGACACCCCTGCTCTAGCAGCATCCTCCTCTCCCCCCATGTCAGCCTGCCCACCGACACCCCTGCTCTAGCAGCATCCTTCTCTCCCCCCATGTGAGTCTGCCCACCTACACCCCTGCTCTAGCAGAATCCTCCTCTCCCCCCATGTCAGCCTGCCCACCTACACCCCTGCTCTAGCAGAATCCTCCTCTCCCCCCATGTCAGCCTGCCCACCTACACCCCTGCTCTAGCAGGAGCCTCCTCTCCCCCATGTCAGCCTGCCCACCTACACCCCTGCTCTAGCAGCATCCTCCTCTCCCCCAATGTCAGCCTGTCCACCTACACCCCTGCTCTAGCAGCATCCTCCTCTCCCCCCATGTCAGCCTGCCCACCTACACACCTGCTCTAGGAGCATCCTCCTCTCCCCCATGTCAGCCTGCCCACCGACACCCCTGCTCTAGCAGCATCCTCCTATCCCCCCATGTCAGCCTGCCCACCGACACCCCTGCTCTAGCAGCATCCTCCTCTCCCCCCATGTGAGCCTGCCCACCTACACCCCTGCTCTAGCAGCATCCTCCTCCCTCCCCATGTCAGCCTGCCCACCTACACCCCTGCTCTAACAGCATCCTCCTTTCCCCCATGTCAGCCTGCCCACCTACACCCCTGCTCTAGCAGCACCCTCCTCTCCCCCCATGTCAGCCTGCATACCTACACCCCTGCTCTAGCAGCATCCTCCTCCCCCCCCCATGTCAGCCTGCCCACCTACACCCCTGCTCTAGCAGCATCCTCCTCTTCCCCCATGTCAGCCTGCCCACCTACACCCCTGCTCTAGCAGCATCCTCCTCTCCCCCTATGTCAGCCTGCCCACCTACACCCCTGCTCTAGCAGCATCCTCCTCTCCCCCCATGTCAGCCTGCCCACCTACACCCCTGCTCTAGCAGCATCATCCCCTCCCCCCATGTCAGCCTGCCCACCTACACCCCTGCTCTAGCAGCATCCTCCTCTCCCCCCATGTTAGCCTGCCCACCTACACCCCTGCTCTAGCAGCATCATCCTCTCCCCCCATGTCAGCCTGCCCACCTACACCCACCTACGACCTAGGAGGCAGGGCGGGAGGAGGTGGGGCAGCGATGAGAGAAGAGGACAGCGGGCAGGAGGAGGCAGGTGCATCCAGCAGCTGGGCACTGTGCGGCAGGCACTGCCGCTGACCGGGGACGGTCGGGAACTGATATATGTTACTGTATATGTATGGTGAGGTCTCGAGGAAGTGACGGGGCAGCGGCCAGCAGCGGGGCAATGTGCGGCACTAAAGCATGGGAGCGGGATAGTGTATATCTATGGTTTTACTTTTTTTTTGTGGGCTATGAGGTGTTACCTGCAGGCGTCGTAATGGGCGTTACCTAGATCACGTGGGTACGACCCTAATGAATCTTTTTAAAATAACTATGCCCTCCCCTCAGTGTAATTGTCTGGTAGTTTATATTGCAGCATTTCACACTAAGGGCCTGATTCAGCAAGGCTCGGTAATCAGGGGTCAACTGCTGCTTGGCGAGCCCATAACAACCATCCGAACGCTCCGTCAGTACCATGCGAGGGAGTGTACTCACACACATCCCCTCGCACACAGCTGGGTTAAGGCTCTGGAGGGCCGAGGGGACTTTTGACAGGGGGGCCCTGAGGTCTAACATTAAAATCATATTACAAATTTGTGTGTGTGTATGCATGTGTGTGTGTGTGTGTATGTATGTGTGTGTGTGTGTGCATGCATGTGTGTATGTATGTATGCATGTGTGTTTGTGTATGTATGTATGTGTGTGTATGTGTGATAGACCAGGGTGGAGGGTAAGGAGATTACCTTGCGTTGCCGGACGCTCTCGATTCCACACGGATTCTTCGCTGAGGGGGTCGAGACAACACTCCGCAGGGACCAAGACGAGGCGTTCAGTGGGTACAACTTCTTACGTTTTATTTAGTGTAGATAAAAGATAAATAATGGACATACATCCAAATGACAGTAAGTGCTTTAAACCATATACTTAGGTAGTAACAATTTATATCCGCCTAGCGGACTAGTACCCAGGTAGAGACAATAAATTCAAGAATAAATACAGCTTGGTTTTCCAGTACACTGGGGAGTGGGGAGACTAATCCCGCCGACCTCCAATTGGGTCCTACGGGCAACAGTATTCCCACTCGGCTACGCAACCACTAGCCACCTACGAACATGTAGTTACTGGTTACCCGACAGATTACACATACTAAGTGTGAATAGCAACATGTGATATAACTTCAGAATGTATGCCGTGAACACAAATCCTGGGTGAATTCCCTTCCTGGTGTGCGCCCTAGACAGATGTTCCTGGGTGGGAAGTTGCACACTAACTTTATCTAGAAAAAGACTGGTTCTCGTTCATAATAACTTTTGCCACAAGATGGCAGTGTCCTCCTCCTTGGTAGAACTAGTAAGAGCAGCAATCCTTATACTGCAAAACAAACTCCCCAGCAAAGTATGCCAACTGGAGGCTAATTCCCGGGCTTTTACTGGAGCTGGCGTGGGACTCCTTAATAGGGGGCAATGGATGGGGTGTCCTGCGTGGAGCCTGCGGGTGGCGTGAGGTAGGGAGTCTGGTGCGGTAGGTTGGCCTGGGGTGTCCTTGGAGAATCTGTGGGTGGCGTGAGGTAGGGAGTTGGCTGCGGTAGATAGGCCTGGGGTAGTGAGCACCGTGTGTACCTGGTGTCAGGAGCAAGTTGCGGGCTCCTGCCCGTCGCGATGGGACCCTCTTGCATCTGGACGGCTGCTGCTGGGCACCTTCTGTTGCAGGAGGGCACACTAGTGTGGGCGCTGTTACTGCAGCGTTGCCACACTCAGTCGCGCCCCTCCTGTCCCGCTGCACTCCGCGCTGTCCTCTCCGGTCACCGGCTGGCTCCGCTCCACGCCATCTTCTCTCTCTGTGTGCGGCGTCAGCTGACCTGTCGGCAGTGCTCCGGAGTGTTCCTGGACTTGCCGCTCGGTCCTCTCCTTCACCTCCTGATGTCAGACCGCGCTGCTCTCTCCTCTCCGGGTCGTCGCGTCTCCCTCACTCTCTCCCTGGATCACGCTCTTCCCCGCTCCCTCGTGCTGCGACCTCTCACCTCCCCCGCCTCTCTTCACTTCCTCCTTCCACCATTCGTCCCCCAGGCTGTCAATCAGCCTGCAGACAACTTCTTTGCGCCCTCCAGTACGTGGGGTATTAACCCCTTGAAATCCGCTGCCTTGCGGTGTTCTAAAGGTGGTTGCTTGGCAACCCTATTAACATGGCCCCCACTGGAATAAGTGGCCCAGGTTGGGGTGCCACATATCCCCACACTTAAACAATACCCGTCCTCGGTATTGATCCGGGTAATGCGACTGGTCCAGGTGAAAGTCCCTGTCGGGGCCTACATGTTCAAATCACACATTTACAATTCTGAACGCAACATATACAGTACACAAAATCAAGTAAGACATTTTCGCGGCAGGCTTACACTCTGTACCGCGGGGGTAGTACACCTCTTGTGCTCCTGACTGAACGCCTCGCTCCAGTCCCAGGAGGTACGATCTCAACAGCCCCAGGAGCAGGTTCAATGATCCTCTGACTGGTCTGCGGTGGTATATTCGGAAGGAGTGGTACGGACCATCTGACATTCGGCCTCAGTTCCAGCGGGTCTTGGGACCACCTTGTGACGGGATCTTCTTTTTCAAGGCTTTCTTCCCTACTTGACCTGTGATCTACTGGGGTTTGGCTCGGATACGGCTTGCTCCGACTTTGATGGATCAACTGGGAGTGGGTGCCAACGTGCTGGGTGATGCGGTAGGCTGCTACTATATCCTGTGGTTCTTCCACTACCACGTAGGAGTCCGCTTCCCACTTTGCATCGAGCTTACGCTTGTGACGATTGTTTCTTTTGAACACTGGGGTACCAACAGGTATGCGTTCAGCTGGGGCGATATGTTCATAGTTGACCTTCTGGCGGTCCCTACTCTGCCCTGGTTTCTGGGCGACCAAGACTCTTGCGTCAGCCAATTTGGACCGGTGTTCTTGCACCCAGGGTGCGCATGATTCCCAGTGGGGCGTTACTGGACTGGTGAACGTTGGCCTCTCACTTTGCTCCCTGCTATCCTCCACCTCTCCCTCCGGGTGTAGAGGTACGCGGGAGAGGGCCTCGGCGTGGCAGCGCCCACTTCGACACCGGTAAAAACACCTGCGGGAACGACACCTGTCGGGATCAAACCGGCTTCCTCTTACCGGTACCCCGCCTGGACCAGCCACGTTCACCGCTTTAGTACCCTTTTCTCCTTCTACCACATCAAATTCCACCGTCTCGCCATCTTCGACACTGTGCAGGAACTTCTGCGGGTGGTTTCTCTTTATGGCCGTCCGATGGACAAAAACATCATCTTTCGTGTCATTTCGGTTAATGAAGCCATATCCCCTTCGTACATTAAACCACTTGACAGTTCCTTGTACCCGTGTGGCCAGCGCTTTCTTCTCCACCTGACTCCTCTGGATGCAGATGATGTGTTGCATGGTTACCTTCTCAGCCTGATCTTGGTCAACCAGTTCCTGTTTTAGTGCCGAAATCAGCTCTTCAGGGCAATTTCTTAGGATGTTCATACCCAGGATGATGGGGGAAACCTTTCCTTCTCCACAGGTGATCACCAAATACCCCTGTTTGGGTAAGTGCGCTCGTCCGATCTTCAGGTCGGCCTCCCAGTACCCGTTGCAGGTGACCTCTCGGCCGTTGGCAGCGACCACTTCCACCTGCGTGGGGGGTGGTCTAAATGGTACTTCTTTTCCCCAGTATTTTTGGAGAGTGGGTAATTGTATCATGGATACTTGCGACCCAGTGTCTATCATGGCCACTGTCTCTACCCCATTGATCAGCACTTTGATCCTCGGGCATTGTCCTACGTACTGGGCCCACCATTCCTCTGTGTCTGGGTCTACTCCCGGTGTTCTGGGTCGCTGGCGTATTTCCCTCTGCATATTTGCCATGCCGACGGTGAGGTTCTCAACCTGCTTCTGGAGAGCCTTGAACTGGTCGTCCGATAGGTTCTGTGTGCCCCGTATGGCTGTGTCTCTGTTCTTCTTTGCCCCATCTGGGCTGGTAGAGCAGGCTCTCCATGAGTACGGCTGTTCATGAAGCCCTAGTGATTCAGGGTATTCCTCTCCCGCTTCATCCTGTGTCCCGACCACCCCAATGGCGGCGTCTTTGAAGTCGGCGAAGGTCGCACCCGACATCTGCCTTCGCAACAGCCTCAGTGCAGCCCGTATGCTCTCTCGCCCGGCCCCGTCGATCAGCTTAACTATTAGTGTCTCATCCACATTCTTCATTTCTTCTGGGTCGAGGGCTTGTATCGCCTTACTCATTTCTAGTAGGCTGAGAGCATAGTCCCTCAACGTCTCGCCCGCTCGTTGTTTTCTTCCGTAAAACTTCAATTTCAGTTCTGGGAGGCTTCGCGTCTCGAAGGTGGCTGATAGCTTCTTTAGTATCTGTGCTACCGTCGTCTTGTGTTCGGGTGCCCATGACCTCACTTCACGGAGGGCAGATCCGGTCAGTTGTCCTATTAGGATCTGAATCTTCTGTTGTTCTTGCAAGGTGTACAGTAGGCATGTTGATTCAATTCCTCTTTTGAATTCTGCAAACGTGTTTCCCGGCGACTTCTGCTTGTCCCCGCTGTAGCTAGGCAACCATGACGCCCCGAAGTAATACGGGAGGGTGATTGAAGTGGTTGGTGCCGCGACGGCTTGCTCTTGTTGTTCACCCCCTGGTGCTGGTATCTCAGCGCCTTGTGCTGGTACTGCTGGTTGCGCCAGTTGTTGCTCCATTTTCCCTGCTCGGTCGTCTTCTCAACCCGACTCAGATCCTGTTCGGTCTGACGCCAAATGTGATAGACCAGGGTGGAGGGTAAGGAGATTACCTTGCGTTGCCGGACGCTCTCGATTCCACACGGATTCTTCGCTGAGGGGGTCGAGACAACACTCCGCAGGGACCAAGACGAGGCGTTCAGTGGGTACAACTTCTTACGTTTTATTTAGTGTAGATAAAAGATAAATAATGGACATACATCCAAATGACAGTAAGTGCTTTAAACCATATACTTAGGTAGTAACAATTTATATCCGCCTAGCGGACTAGTACCCAGGTAGAGACAATAAATTCAAGAATAAATACAGCTTGGTTTTCCAGTACACTGGGGAGTGGGGAGACTAATCCCGCCGACCTCCAATTGGGTCCTACGGGCAACAGTATTCCCACTCGGCTACGCAACCACTAGCCACCTACGAACATGTAGTTACTGGTTACCCGACAGATTACACATACTAAGTGTGAATAGCAACATGTGATATAACTTCAGAATGTATGCCGTGAACACAAATCCTGGGTGAATTCCCTTCCTGGTGTGCGCCCTAGACAGATGTTCCTGGGTGGGAAGTTGCACACTAACTTTATCTAGAAAAAGACTGGTTCTCGTTCATAATAACTTTTGCCACAAGATGGCAGTGTCCTCCTCCTTGGTAGAACTAGTAAGAGCAGCAATCCTTATACTGCAAAACAAACTCCCCAGCAAAGTATGCCAACTGGAGGCTAATTCCCGGGCTTTTACTGGAGCTGGCGTGGGACTCCTTAATAGGGGGCAATGGATGGGGTGTCCTGCGTGGAGCCTGCGGGTGGCGTGAGGTAGGGAGTCTGGTGCGGTAGGTTGGCCTGGGGTGTCCTTGGAGAATCTGTGGGTGGCGTGAGGTAGGGAGTTGGCTGCGGTAGATAGGCCTGGGGTAGTGAGCACCGTGTGTACCTGGTGTCAGGAGCAAGTTGCGGGCTCCTGCCCGTCGCGATGGGACCCTCTTGCATCTGGACGGCTGCTGCTGGGCACCTTCTGTTGCAGGAGGGCACACTAGTGTGGGCGCTGTTACTGCAGCGTTGCCACACTCAGTCGCGCCCCTCCTGTCCCGCTGCACTCCGCGCTGTCCTCTCCGGTCACCGGCTGGCTCCGCTCCACGCCATCTTCTCTCTCTGTGTGCGGCGTCAGCTGACCTGTCGGCAGTGCTCCGGAGTGTTCCTGGACTTGCCGCTCGGTCCTCTCCTTCACCTCCTGATGTCAGACCGCGCTGCTCTCTCCTCTCCGGGTCGTCGCGTCTCCCTCACTCTCTCCCTGGATCACGCTCTTCCCCGCTCCCTCGTGCTGCGACCTCTCACCTCCCCCGCCTCTCTTCACTTCCTCCTTCCACCATTCGTCCCCCAGGCTGTCAATCAGCCTGCAGACAACTTCTTTGCGCCCTCCAGTACGTGGGGTATTAACCCCTTGAAATCCGCTGCCTTGCGGTGTTCTAAAGGTGGTTGCTTGGCAACCCTATTAACATGGCCCCCACTGGAATAAGTGGCCCAGGTTGGGGTGCCACATATGCATGTGTGTGTGTATGTATGTGTGTGTGTGTATGCATGTGTGTGTGTGTGTGTGTGTGTGTGTGTGTGTGTGTGTACACATACATATCTTTTATTTACATATTAGAGCCTGTGTGACCCAGAAATGTTGCAAATATGCTGTTTAATAAATGCAATGTAATATAATGGTTTAATACTGCAGTGCCATGCGTGGTCTGAATTCATTCCTGTCCCTCAGCAGGGGGATGTAATGGGATGCCGGCAGTCAGAATATCAATGCAGACCTCCCAATCAGTTGGGTCACTACAGAGGGTGCAGAGGATGCAACTGCTGTGGGGCACGGGGGCAATCCCCTACACCCTATTTTAAGTTGATTTTTTTTTTTTTTAAATAGTAGTGCCGCCTTGGCAGAGGCTGCGCCACTATCCTGTTACTCCCCCCTTCATCGCCGGGTGGGAGCAGGAAACACAGCGGCTGCAGGAGCCTATATGAGTACTAATTCTGTCACTATGGTGGGTGGGAGCAGCAGGAAGCCCAGTGGCTGCCGGCTCTCAAGAGACCAGTGGCACCATGGCGGCATGTCACCTTACCCCCTCTCATCTGGCTGCCGGCACCTGAGGAGACATGTGAGTCACTGTGGCAGCAGGGGAAGGAGAAGACCCAGCGGCTGCAGGAGCACCGGAGGAGAAAAGTTACTGCAGCTGTGGGAGGTGGAGGAGGCCTGCGGCTGCCAGCGCTGTGAATGTAAGTCCCTCCATCGCTAGTGAAATCAAGACATGCATCCTCTCCTCTTCCCCCATCACCCTCTGTAACCTCACCTCGTCACATCACCTCACCAACTCTATCCCTGCCACCCCCTCACAATCTCTCCCCTCACCACCTCTCGCCCCGTCACCTCACCCCTGACCTCTGCATCCTCTCCTCCCCCTCATCATCCCATGTCACCTGACCACCTCTTGCCCCCGTCACCTCACCCCTGACCTGCATCCTCTCTTCCCCTCATCATCCCTAGTCACCTGACCACCTCTCGCCCCCGTCACCTCACCCCTGACCTGCATCCTCTCCTCCCCCTCATCATCCCTAGTCACCTCACCAGCTCTTGCCCGCCCATCACCTCACCCCCTCTCTATCTCACTCCTGCTGCTCTCTGTCTCCCCTCTCTCCACCTTCTCTTTTTAGCACCTGACCCACCCCCCATAGAAGCATTGTAGTGACAAAGGTGGTGGTTGGAGGCCATTTCAAGATTTTGCTATTGGGCCCTGAAAGTTCTAGTTACCCCCTGATCCCAATCATAAGTATGTGGGGCAGGCCAGCGTCAGGCTGGAAGAAAATTAGGTTTAGGCAATAGTGTCGGAGTTAGGGTTAGGCTGTGGGCAGGAGGGTTCGGCCACTAGAAAGAAGGGGGGTTAGGGTTAGGCTGTGGGGCACGAAGGTTAGGCACTAGCAAGGAGGGATAGGATGATGGCATCTGTATTCTGACTGCCGGCATCTACACCACCAGTCATCTGCATGTATTTCATAAATAGTATACGAGTATACATACATATATATGTATATACATAGCCTATAGGGCATACACAGACACATACCATACATAGACACAGGGCATATATGCACATAAACCATACATATACACAGGGCATATATGCACATATACCATACATACACACAGGACATACACACACACACATACCATGCATACACATGTGGCATAAACACACACTATGTTTATAAAAACACACAAGCTATAGACATTATTAAAGCAAATAAGCCCCACAAGCAATCACACCCACTGCTGCTACCAAGACATCACAGTGCTCACTGGGCCAGCATACAGTGATGTATTAATGGTTCTTACACTCCTCACCCCATTGCCTATGCCCCTTCTGCTGACACCAACAACAAAGCACACATACCTGGGGAGTCAGCCTCACCAGGACAGAAGTAGCTGGGCCAGGCAAAATAAACTTGGGTCATCTGTAAGTGGCCCCCCTCTGATGATTTTAGGTGTCAAATGTGTGTCCCAATACTCATTAACCCTCGCATGAGGGATTTTTCTGAATAAGAAGCTGGAGCTTGAATAAGAAGTGAATAAGAAGCCAACTTCAGCCTCGTCAACTTAAATCTGTGTGGGAAGGGGGATATATAGCCTTTGAGTAAAAAGAAATATAAAAATATATGATACAGCCAGTACAGGCTATGGCGAGGGAGCCAGTGACAGGGACTATAGAGAGGTAGGGCAGGGGGAGCAGAGGCGGTCCTGCAGCGATGCATAACCCACAGCAGAGAGTGCCGGCACCGGGAAGGGTGATCCCTGGAGCAGACAAGGGCCTGTGCAGTGCTGTGAGCTGCTGACCTGTAAGGAGCGGAGGCTGCGCAGCTGTGTGACCAGGAACCGCGCTGCCCCCACTAGCTGCCAACCACAGGAGGAGCCCCAAACCCAGAGAGAACAGAATGATGTTGTTGTGTGCTGCCGAGGTGTCCTACATAGTGCCTGCCCGTGGAGGAGCTGAGAGATTAAAGACTAGAACCTCAAGGAAGAAGGTGCTGAGGGGGTAAATTACCTAGGAGCACACCCAGCCGGAAGATTCCCCCGGGGTTGCTCCGAAGAAGATAGAGGACGCAGCAAGTGGAGACCAAGGCGCGCAGGCACCGCGGAGGACACCCTCTCTCGAGGAACCAGAAGTGTGGAGGACACGCAAAGGACCCCTAGCTGGAGAGACCTGTAGAAGCCCCCTCAGTGGTGCGGAGCTGCCCTGTGAGATGCCTGCCCGAAAGTGAGCTTTGAACACGATGCAACATCAAGGACAAGAGCCACTCAGAGGACAGGGGACAGCCCAGCGGAGGAGAGGACAGAGGAAGATCCCCAGCCTGATAGGAGCCGGGGGTGGACGCAGAGGCCGACCCAGAACAGCACGACAGGCGGAGCCGAGGACGACCCAGCACCTCCTGCTGCAGGTCAGGAGGAGCCGAAGACACAACTAGCAGAGAAGTAACTGTCACTGATTTACAGAAGAGGAACTATCTGGGATAATTAAAAAGTTCTGTAACACAATGCAGTAACTGTAATTGAAGGGGATCTATACCTACCTAGCAGAGGAGCAGCCACAGTCATAAACCTCTGAGCGTCTGTTGCTCCCGCCATTCCTTTAACCTTAAACAGACCAAGAACCCCCACCTTTAAAGCGCCCCCTCCCTTTTCCCCTTCACCTGGAATAACCAAACTGAGTCATTTATTTATGGCGAATTAAAGGTCACATTTATTAATCAGATTACCAATATAATCCTACTCTCTTAGGTGGCAAAGATAGCACTGCGGTCCACCAGCCCTCCAACGTAACTGAATCAAGCCGCCCGGGGGTGGGGACCCCTTCTCGCACCTGAAACATGTAACCGCCCGGGGTCCCCAATTGCCCCCTCCGACGCCAGGCCTTGGATCTTGCACCCCCTCTTCTGGGGTGCCTCCGTTTCCTGGCGCCAAACTTTGGCTGGCCCGCAGTACTTCCGCCTCTGTTAAGACAATCTCTGCTGTAACCTAGATGCTGTTTGGATGTTGCTCCTTCTTCGTCCAAGGGTGGGTGGGTGGGACAATCCTTACGGTGTGCCCTCTTGCTCTCTCTGATCCTCCCCCTACCTGTCCTGTCCTTAAGTATAAGTCTACTCCCATGGGGAGGCGCCTACTACCTGCTTCTCTCTTACCTTCCCCCCTTTTATCACCCCCTATCCTTTCACTGCTATCTCCCTGCCCCCATCCTAATACCAGCAAGACAATGGTAGCATCTCATGGCATTGGGAGCGCAGACTAATAGTTTACGGTCTCTCCCGGCTAGTCGCCGCTCGCTCCTATTAAACCTCTGAGCGTCTGATGCTCCCGCCATTCCTTTAACCTTAAACAGACCAAGAACCCCCACCTTTAAAGCGCCCCCTCCCTTTTCCCCTTCACCTGGAATAACCAAACTGAGTCATTTATTTATGGCGAATTAAAGGTCACATTTATTAATCAGATTACCAATATAATCCTACTCTCTTAGGTGGCAAAGATAGCACTGCGGTCCACCAGCCCTCCAACGTAACTGAATCAAGCCGCCCGGGGGTGGGGACCCCTTCTCGCACCTGAAACATGTAACCGCCCGGGGTCCCCAATTGCCCCCTCCGACGCCAGGCCTTGGATCTTGCACCCCCTCTTCTGGGGTGCCTCCGTTTCCTGGCGCCAAACTTTGGCTGGCCCGCAGTACTTCCGCCAACGCTAGGTTCCTAGAACCATAGCCCGCCACCTCTCCGTGACCTTCCCTCGCCCTATTAAACTAAAAACCTACATAGTAACCATCTGCACGCTCTTCTCTGCTCCTGAACTGAAATGCTTCCCCACCGTATCTCACCCTTGGACCCCGTTCCGGGAGTCCTCATTTTCCTCCTGCAAAGAAAACAGACCGCTGGAGACCCCTGTTCCTGAAGGATGTTGCGAATGCCTCCCTGAGCATCGCTGCTTTAAAGACCTCTTTGCATACGCCCTTTGCTGCTGCCATGAGCTGTAGCTTCTCTCTGCCGCAGGCGCTAACGAGTCTTTCACCAGCTTGTTCACGCCATATTGACAACCTGTTACCCCACAACTCCACCGCTACTAAGATCGGGAACAGCTCTAGCAGAAGCATGTTCCTGGTCAGTCCTGCTTCGTCCCAGCTCTGCGGCCACTGCGATGCGCCCCATTCTCCCTCGAGGTATGCCCCAAAACCACAAGAACCATCAGCGTCCGTCCAGGTCATCAGCCTGCCCGCCCCCTCCGATCCTTAGGCATCTGCAGGTGGAAGAGGAAGTGTTGCACTGCGAGGTGACATAAAACATGTTAGTTTGTACTGTGTGTAAATACGTTGCATCATGCAGCCTCCCAAACCTGAGCAATAATCCTATAATGCCACCTTCCCTGCATTCTCCTTTTTCCATTTCCGACCTTGCCTCTATCCGTATACAAGTGACTGAATAGCTACCCCCATGGAAATTTGTAATGTCCCATTAAGCCCCGTTGGCATTGGACATTGTTGGACTAAGCTTGTTCAGTAAATAGTGCATTACCTTTGTTCTAAATGACCATGAAAGATAACTTGTACTAAGCTTCAAAAGAAGGGGCTGTTATCCCTTGTATTAGCATAAAGGTTATAAGATGTAGCCACCACATTGCTGGCAGGTGCACTGCGCATAGGTCTTCCCTGCTAAAGCCAAGCATGTACCCCTTTAAACAAAAAACTAAAAAATGTAACTTACAAACTTAGTTGCTGTGAGAACTATAGTTCCACCCCTGTGCCCTAATTATATACATTATTTCTTATACAATTGCATGAATTGACTTAACGGAATTCTAACAGCAAAGGATTTTTTATAAAGCAGCAGATTAACCCTGCGCTTTTCAGGAAGCAACAGTAAGTTTGGATCTGGCAAAGATATAACAACAGTCTAATATGAAGTAAAATGCTTATCATGCACAAATGTAATGAATTCACTTATTGATATCCAATGAACTTACTCATTTGTATGTGACACCATATTATATTACTGACTGCAGCTTAATCTAACCTGTTACCATATATCATTCCCCCATTCAGCAACATATTTATAATACTGTCTATTATACCCCTATGATGCCTTGCACGCTGAAAATTGCACCGCATAATTAATTTTCCTGCCTTATTTTGCATTATATTTAACATTAAACAACATTATTTTTTAACATTAAAAACAAAACAATGCATTCCCATATTTGGATTTTGCCTATCTAAGCATATGCTTTGCCGTATCCTAATAACACTCTTAAGCAATATTATATTATGTTCTGAAAACTATGTAATTCCCCTAGTACATATGAAATGACACAACTCGGCGCTCATCTGTAATCATACATTTCATGTTTGTACGGCGCTGCGAAACACTTGTGGCGCCTTATAAAACTATAATAATAATAACAATGGAGTCAGCCTGCTGACTCCATTGTATGCTCTGCCTAGTGGGAGGAGTAGATGAATGGATTGTATTGAAAGGAGACCTCTATCATGATCTCTACATGCTATGCCATGTAAACAATTCCTCAGTAATTTAATTAGGGGGAGGGGGGATTGGACATTTTTTTGCAACTTGCCTGAACATTGGGCCTAATTCTTTGCTGTTTTGCTAAAGGCTGCAGCGAGTATAATAATAAATCCCTAAGTACTCATTTTTTGGCCTTAAACTGCTAGAAGTCTGCATTGAAAAAACTTCTGCACTGAATCCCAACTGTACTGTTAGGTAATAGGTGTAAAACTCTATTAGATGCTGTTATTCCTTAGGGGAAAGTTACCCAGCATAATATAAAACATGTGGTAAAATTCTATCTGCATTAAAGATTGAATTCATAAGATTACAGAGACATTGGGAGTTTGTGACATCAGATGGTAGCAGGGTGCCGAATATGGAATTAAGTAAAATAATAAGAAGGGATACAAATGATACTTATAATATTTCTGGATCATTCCTCTGCTGCTTTCTGGATGTTCTTGCTGGTGCCCGCTGCTGCTGGGAGTCGGGTAAGGAGGGGACGGGCTGCGCTCTGGCTGCGAGTGCGGCACTGGGGATGCTCCTACCCGACTGTGTGTATGTCCCGGCTGCTGCTGCTTCTCTTCAGCGCTGCTGCCCGCTGCTGGAGTCCTGTCTTCTGCCTCTTTCCTCCTCTCGGCCGGCCCGTTCCACAGCTGGATGCTGCCCTCCTGGTGCCGATCTCAGATCTACTGCTGCTGGAGCCCTCCTTGCTTTCTTCTGCTGCTGCTCCGGTCCCTTAAATCTCGCTGGCACTTCTCTGGATCTCTTAGGACGGTCCATTGCTTCTTTTTAACTTTAAAGCTGCTGGTGAGTCTCCACAATCCTTACGGTGTGCCCTCTTGCTCTCTCTGATCCTCCCCCTACCTGTCCTGTCCTTAAGTATAAGTCTACTCCCATGGGGAGGCGCCTACTACCTGCTTCTCTCTTACCTTCCCCCCTTTTATCACCCCCTATCCTTTCACTGCTATCTCCCTGCCCCCATCCTAATACCAGCAAGACAATGGTAGCATCTCATGGCATTGGGAGCGCAGACTAATAGTTTACGGTCTCTCCCGGCTAGTCGCCGCTCGCTCCTATTTACACCGCACTTGCAAACTTCATGTTACAGTGGTTTGTTGCGATGCGCAGCATCCCGGGTGTGCTGTGGTGCGAGTCCAAAAGGAGTTGTGGGTGAGACAGAGAAGCGCTACAGGTGGCGGGGAGTACCACCTTATCCCGGGTGCTTGTGCCCCTCCTTCCTGATATTGCCACATAGTCCTTACGCTGCCATCTCTGCCCATGGCATTCCTCCGCCCCACGAGGCTGCCCCATAGAATTCCACTGCCCATAGTATTCCTTCCCTTCCTCCGCCCCTAGCATTATGCTGCCCACTCTGCCCCCTAGCATTCCACTGCCCACACTTAGGTCGACAGTCATTAGGTCAACACCATTGGGTCGACAGGTAGCAAGGTCGACATGTGTGAAGGTCAACAGGTGTCTAGGTCGACATGGGACAAGGTCGACATGGGTTTTGGTCGACAAATGCATTAGGTATACATGGGTTAGGTCGACAGTTCGACATGGGTTTTTTTCACTGTTTTTTTTTACCCAAATGTCGACCCAGTCGACATGGACGCAGTTGGAAGTCAACTGCAGCCCCTCGCATCACTTGCTTCGGGCACGGTGCCTCGCTGCGCTCGGCACACTATTTTACTCTCCCACCATGCCCTAGTGGATGGTAGGGCATGAAATGCCACCTGTCGGCACAAAAAACAGTGTAAAAACCCATATCGACCTAACCCATGTCGACCTAGACACCTGTCGACCTTCATCCATGTTGACCTTGCTGCCTGTCGACCCAACAGTGTTGACCTAATGACTGTCGACTTAACTGTGGTCGATAATACGACCGTATCCCGAGTTCATCACGGGTGGAGGGTAAGTGTTAAATGTACTCTATGATATATATATATATGTAGTTTTGTATTTGTTATTTGATCCTGAAGACGGGGGCTGCGACCCCCCATCTCCTATGGATTAAAATTTGTCCTACCTTTTCTACAAACAATACAGTCTCTGAATGCCGCTTTCTTCGTTCATCTCTCTCTCTCTCTCTCTCTCAGAAAGAATAAGCAGCACTCACCAGTCTGTAGTTGAATGGAGGTACAACCTCCATTGGCAGACCTCTCCCACTGCCCACTCTGCCCATAGTATTCCTTCCCTTCCTCCGCCCCTAGCATTAAGCTCAGTGTTGCCGACCCTCCCGGAAGTCTCCCGAAAATCGGGTCCCCCTCCCGGCCCCCCCGGAAGGGAGGGCAACCCTCCCGGAATCTGTGGGACCCCCCTGAGCCCCCCGAATCGCGGCATGTAAATGCCGCAATCCGCGGGTCTCAGAGGAGGGGGTGGAGCTAAAATGGCACAATCGCGTCATTTTAGCCCCCCCCCCCCCCTCCATGGATATCAGTCATTTGTACTACTGTATTTCCCGTAATGGGGGCGGGGCTTAATGACATCACAGTCAAGCCCCGCCCCCCGATCGGGTAAGGAAAGTCTCCTCTCCTGGCTTCTCCCGGAGAGGAGCATTAAAAAGTCGGCAACCCTGATTAAGCTGCCCACTCTGCCCCCTAGCATTCCACTGCCCTCTCTGCCCCCTAGCATTCTGCTGCTCACTCTGCCCCATGGCATTCCGGCCCATTCTGCCCCATAGCATTCCGCTGCCCACTCTGCCCCATGGCATTCCGCTGCCTACTCTGCCCTGTAGATATTCCGCTACCTGCTCTGCCCAATAGCATTCCTCCGCCCCATAGCATTCTGCTGCCCATTCTGCCCCATAGCATTCCTCCTCCCCATAGAATTCCGCTACCCGCTCTGCCCAATAGCATTCCTCCGCCCCATAACATTCCGCTGCCCATTCTGCCCCATAGCATTCCTCCACACCATAGAATTCCACTGCCCACCCTGTCCAATAGTATTCCACTGCCCACTCTGCCTCATAGCATTCATCCACCCCATAGCATTCGACTGCCCACTCTGCCCCATAGCATTCAGCTGCCCAGTCTGCCCCATACTATTCGACTGCCCACTCTGCCCTATAGCATTGTCAACATCAAGGACACATCAAGACACATTGGGGCAGATGTATTAAGCCTTAACAAGAGATAAATGCAAGGGTGATAAGGAGAGATAAACTTCCAGCCAATCAGCTCCTTGCTGACTTTTTTCAAACACAGGCTGTAACATGGCAGTTGGCAGGTGATTGGCTGGACATTTATCTCTCCTTATCACCCTTGGATTTATCTCTTGATAAAGCTTAATACATCTGCCCCATTAAGACACATTGAGGCAACATCAAGGACAAGAGCCGCGGGGAGGACAGGAGACAGCAGAGCGTAGGAGAGGACCCAGGAAGATCCCTAGCCTGGTGGAACTTGCATAGGCCAACCCAGAACAGCACGACAGGTGGAGCCGAGGATGACCCAGCACCTCCTGCTGCAGGAGCTGAGGACACAAAACAAAGCCTCACCTGCTGTGGAGCGAGTCCAGAAGGAGTTGTGATGCAGAAGCGCTACAGGTGGCAGTGAGTACCCCCTTATCCCGGGTGCTTGTGCCCCTCCTTCTTGATATTGCCCCATAGTCCTTACGCTGCCCACTCTGCCCATGGCATTCCGCTGTCCACTCTGCCCCATAGCATTCCTCCGCCCCATAGCATTCTGCTGCCCACTCTGCCCATAGTATTCCTTCCCCCCATAGCATTTCTCCGCCCCCTAGCATTATGCTGTCCACTCTGCCACATAGCATTCCGCTGCCGACTCTGCCCCATGGCATTCTGCTGGCGACTGCCCCATGGCATTCTGCTGCCCACTCTGCCCTGTAGACCTTTCGCTACCCGCTCTGCCCCATAGCATTCAGCTGCCCAGTCTGCCCCATACTATACAACTGCCCACTCTGCCCCAAAGCATTCCTCCGCCCCATAGCATTCAGCTGCCCACTCTGCCCATTGCATTCCCTACCCCCATAGTATTCCTCCACCCCATAACATACCGCTGTCCACTCTGCCACATGGCATTCCGCTGCCGACTCTGCCCCATGGCATTCTGCTGCCGACTCTGCCCCATGGCATTCCGCTGCCCTCTCTGCCCTGTAGATCTTCCGCTACCTGCTCTGCCCCATAGCATTCAGCTGCCCAGTCTGCCCCATACTATACAACTGCCCACTCTGCCCCATAGCATTCCTCCGCCCAATAGCATTCCGCTGCCCATTCTGCCCCATAGCATTCCTACGCCCACTCTGCCCCATAGCATTCCTCCACCCCATAGCATTGTTAGTGTTCCTTCTAGGAACCGGGGCAGGCAGTGAGCCGCTGCAAGGGGGGCATCGTCAAGGGGGCGGACCGGGCCCGCCGTCGTCACTGTTCTGGGTGGTCCCGTGCCGCCTAGGTCACAAAAGGGGCGTGCCCGGGCCGCGTCGTGACGAAAAGGGGCGGGCCCGGCTGCCGACGTCAGGAATAGGGGTGGGCCCGGCCAGCATTGTCATTGAAGGGGGCAGGCCCGGCCGCACCAAAGGCTCTCCGCTGCCGGGGAAGCTCCGGGCACCGCTATATACTGCGGTGCCGGGCTTCCCCGATATTCATGCCCAAACCAGCGTTGGGCCAGGCAAAATACACTTGGACCATATGCTAGTGTCACCCGTCTCTTGATTTCAGGTGGTAAATTTGTGGCCTAGGACTTGTTAACCCTTGCAAAACTACAGCTACTTATTCAAAATGAGACATGTCTCATATCTATGTGCCCATTTTGCCCATGTACTTCATGCCCAAGTCAGCGTTGGGCCAGACCAAAAACACTTGGGTCATCTGTAGGTCACACCCCTCTGTTGATTTCAGGTGTAAATTTTGTGGCCCAAAACTTGTTAACTCTTGCAAAACCGTAGTTAATTCAAAATCATAAAATGGTCCGGGTGCCCACTTTGGCCCAAACCAGCGTTGGGCCAGGCAAAATACACTTGGGTCACATATGTAGGTGATACCCCTCTGCTGATTTCAGGTGTCAAATTTGTAGCCCAAGACTCGTTAACCCTTGAAAAACTGCAGCTACTTATTCAAAATCGTTAAATATGGTGCATGTGCCCACTTTGCCAGCATATTTCGTGCTCAATTTGCCAGCATATTTCATGCACAAATTAATGTTGGGGCATACACACAGGACATACACATACCATACTTAGACACAGGCCATACATACACACATGCCATACATACACACACACACACAGGGCCTACACGTACACATACCATACATACACACAAGGCATAGATATACACATACTATACATACACACACGGAGGGCATACACGCATACATATCATACATACAAACACAGAGGGTATACATGCATACATCCCATACATACACACATAGACACAGGGCATACACGCTCACATCCCATACACACAGACAGAACATAAATGCACACATACTGTACCATACACACACACACACACACACACACACGGCATACAAAGACACATACCATACATAGACACAGGGCATACAAGCACACATACCATATATACACACAGGACATACATGCACACATACCATATATACACACAGGGCATACGCACACATATACCATACATACACACGTAGCATAAAAACACACTATGTTTATAAAAACACATGAGCAATAAACATTAAGAAAATAAGCCTCACAAGCAGGGCCGTCTTAACATTAGGAAGGGCCCCTGGGCAACCTAGTTCACTGGACCCCCCCCCCCCCCCCCAAATTAGTTTGCCCAGGAGCCCACAGTCACCTCCCCAACCCTCACCTCTCTGGCTCCGTGCGGCAGCCAGTCAGCTTCCGGCGGCCGGGGATCCGATCATCTTCGCTGGGGGATCCGGGCAGCGGGATCAGGGCAGCGGCGGTAGCTAGGAGCCTGCCCTGAAGTGGCAAAGCGCTATTAACTGGCGGGGCGGGAAGCGCTGTTGCATTTGAAAAGACTGGCCAGACGCTGATTGGCTGAATTCAGCCAATCAGCGTTCGGCCAGTCTTTTCAAATGCAGCAGCGCTTCCCGCCCCACCGGCAAATAGCGCTAATGGGAAAGATGGTGGCCGGGTGGCGGGGATCCGACCATCCTCGCTGGGGAAGGGGATCAGGGCGGCGGTGGCGGTAGCTAGGAGCCCAAAGCGGCGAAGCACTATTTGTCGGCGGGGGCGGGAAGCGCTGTTGAATTTGAAAAGACTGGCCGGATGCTGATTGGCTGAATTCAGCCAATCAGCATTCAGCCAGTCATTTTAAATGCAGCAGCGCTTCTCGCCCCCCCTGCCGGCAAATAGCGCTTTGCCGCTTCGGGCTCCTAGCTACCGCCACCGATGCCCTGATCCCCCTGCCGGATCACCCAGTGAGGGTGATCAGAACCCCGGCACACGGACCCCCGAAATTAAATTCACTGCTAGCTAGGAGGTGAAGCGCTATTTGCCGGCGGGGTGGGAAGCGCTGTTGCCTTTTCAAAGACTGGCCGGATGCTGATTTTCTGAATTCAGCCAATCAGCGTCCGGCCAGTCTATTCAAATGCAACAGCGCTTCCCGCCCCGCCGGCAAATAGAGCTTCGCCGAATCAGGCTTCTAGCTACCGCCACCGCCCTGATCCCCCTGCCCGGATCCCCCAGCGAGGGTGAGCGGATTCCCGGACCCCGGCCACCATCTTTCCCATTGGGCTGGGCCGGGGGCCCCTAGGTCCTAGGGCCCCCGGGCAACTGCCCATCGTGCCCAATGGGAAAGACGGCACTGCTCACAAGAAGCAATCATAGATTATTCCCCAATCCCCACACCCCCACTGCGGCAGTGCTACCAAGACATCACAGTGCTCACTGGGCCAGCATACAGTGATGTATTATGTTCTTACACTCCTCACCACACTGCCTATTCCCCTTCTGCTGGCACCAACAACAAAGCACACATACCTGGGGAGTCAGCCTCACCAGCACAGAAGCAGCTCCATCTCACAGCCCTGTGAGGTGTAGAGAGAGAGGAGCTGCCTGAAAGCCGAGGAACTGTGCGCTGCAGCGCCACCTATCTGCAGCTCTACAACATTACATCCAAAACTGTCTCCATGTTTTCCCCACAGCTCCGCTCTATATAAAAAAAAAATGTCAGCTGGCTTGAATGAACAGGGGCCCTTTCAGAGAGGGGGGACTGGGGATACATACCCCCTCCCCCCCAATCCGGCCCACCAAAGTCGTTCGGTGTCAGGGATTGGAAATGCGCAGAAATGTGCAAAACCCGACCATCAGGACTGGTTCCGAATTCGAGGCCTGATTCAGTACCGCTCACTAAGCAGTGGTCAGTTAGTGAGTGGCATAACTCGCGCCCCCTGCCACCGAATCCTGTCGGTAACATGCGAGGGGATGTACGTGAACATTTCCCCTCACATGCGGCCATCAAATGATTTCTCTCCTCTTAAGAAATAAACTGAGTTTCTTTTCCGTCAGAGTCCACCAAAGAGAGGGTGGGCGCTGACATCATGTGGCGTCAGCCGCCGGCCATCGACCCACCTGCGTTCCAAGGGAATGGGCAGCGTTTTCCTGGAGACGCTTATAAAATGCTCCGGCCTTTTCCTGTACCCTCCCCTACCCGTGCAAGCACCTCACCTTTGACAGGTGTCAAAAGCGTTCGCACAGAGGCCCTGCACATGTGTATAATTGGACATAAGCATCCTCAGAGCAGCACCATCGGTCCCCGGCGCGTATACACTGGGGGCGATCACTCCTGAATCACCCCCTCAGATCGATACGAGCTATCCACTATCAGCCTCCAACTGCGCTGTTTTAGGACTTCATGACAATAAACTTCCTGTCATCCGGCAGTCTAGTAATCTCTGAGGTGTATGAGGAGTCTAGTTACAGACCTGTACGTCTGATCCTCTTTCTGCACCAGGACAGCTCCTCTAAATCAGGGCAGACTTCTCCACAGAGACTGGCAAATCTCTGAACTTCCTCTGCCCTCTGGCACCTACCCAGTGGCGCAAGTAGAATTGATTTATCAGTACTCTAAGCGAGTGCGCCAAAAGTGGGCGTGGCCATGTGTCATGATGGGGCGTGGTCATATGAAACTAAACGAGTGTTTACAGGACAAAAGGGGTATGGCCACATTATGACACATGCCGTAATGCCCATTTCACATTATGCCCCACAAGGTAATGCCTATTACACATAATATCCCACACCGTAAATTCCACTTCACATTATGAGTAAATGGGGGAGGAGGTTGTCATTCGCACAAGACAAGGATATTGCTCGGACCCCTAAATATGTCCTCGATTTATATTTCTGATTTTTTTAGGAACAGGTGTGTGCTACCTAAGGACACAACATGTATAGAAGACAGAGAAGAAAAAAGAATGTCCTTTTTGTTGGTGCACCTCTAATTAATAAACCTTAAAAATTAACCTTTATTATTGTCTTTATTAAAAGGCTGCGAAAAATGAATTAAAAAACATACATAGACATATACAGTTGGGGTACACACATAAAACAAGGTGGCGGGCAGGGATTGCTCTTTATTGCGTTAATTCAAAATATGTTTATGAAGTGTTTAACAGTGTATAGAGGAGCCGATCCAAGTAGTGAATTGGATTTGCAAATAAAAATACCAATCTCTTCTTTCTGCCTGGATCAAGGTCTCAACTCATCTGGTCTGAGTCATCATATCTCAGTAGTCACATTTACCACTGTACAATTTGTAGGTGTGGTGGAGAAAAAGAGAGAGGGGATGTACCTGTCTGTGACACCTTATATAAGGGGGGTGCACACTGGTAAACCAACCCTCTTATCCAAGTGGGGGAATCACTCTCTTAGTATCGCTAATATCCTGGCATGGTCTTCACAAGTCTAACAAGTTGCCACCATGTCTGATAATCAGCAAGGTGACAATCTCGCATACCTGCAGATTACCTATTATGGTGGCAGGAGTGTGGGGATACTGAGCAAACCCCGTATAACTGTTTAGATTCACCCACCTGCAGATTACCTATTATGGTGGCAGGGGTATCTAATATCTAAACAAAAACCCCCAGACCTCACCTGGCAGTGAGACAGCCTCCCGAAGGGCTGGTCTTTCTCCCCTTGGGGGTCGAGGTCACCCTGATATTGTACAGAGTGACACCCTTTATTACCAATTGGGGATAACAGTGCTTGGTCTTAGATACTTACCTGCAGATTACCATATATGGTGGCAGCATATATGAGTAACCAAGCAGATCCTATTAACACACTTGATACCAACATCATATTGAGTCTGCTACCTTGCTGAGATTGTCACCTTGCTGATTATCAGACATGGTGGCAACTTGTTAGACTTGTGAAGACCATGCCAGGATATTAGCGATACTAAGAGAGTGATTCCCCCACTTGGATAAGAGGGTTGGTTTACCAGTGTGCACCCCCCTTATATAAGGTGTCACAGACAGGTACATCCCCTCTCTCTTTTTCTCCACCACACCTACCAATTGTACAGTGGTAAATGTGACTACTGAGATATGATGACTCAGACCAGATGAGTTGAGACCTTGATCCAGGCAGAAAGAAGAGATTGGTATTTTTATTTGCAAATCCAATTCACTACTTGGATCGGCTCCTCTATACACTGTTAAACACTTCATAAACATATTTTGAATTAACGCAATAAAGAGCAATCCCTGCCCGCCACCTTGTTTTATGTGTGTACCCCAACTGTATATGTCTATGTATGTTTTTTAATTCATTTTTCGCAGCCTTTTAATAAAGACAATAATAAAGGTTAATTTTTAAGGTTTATTAATTAGAGGTGCACCCAACAAAAAGGACATTCTTTTTTCTTCTCTGTCCACTTCACATTATGCGCAACACAGTAATGCCCATTACTTATTAAACCACATGCCATTATGCCCATTACATGTCATTATGTCACACACCATAATGCCAATTACATACCATGTCACATAAGTGCCGCTTACCTACATGCTAGTTGCCAGAAGCTGCATGCTCGATGCCAGGAGTTTTGTGCTTGTTGGCACAGGGGGTTTCATGCTTGTTGCCATGAGAGGATTACATGCTTGCTGCCATGGGGGTTCCATGCTCGTTGCCATGGGGTGATTACACATTCATTGCCCAGGGGATGAAAAAGGGTTTACATCCTTGTTGCCCAAGGCGGGGGGATTACATGCTTGTTGCTCAGGGGGCTCCCTCCAACCATGTCGGCTCATGCCCCTCCTGGGCCCCTGACCCCAGGCTGCGCAATGCAGCAGGCTTCTCTAACCCCTCCTGCGGCTCTCGGCCATTTCAAATATGGTGCCGATACATGAGCCAATCAGAATTCGTGAACAGGCAGACATCAACATGGCTGCTTGTACGCGAGCTCTGATTGGCACCGGAGCTGCACTATATTTGAAATGGCCAAGAGCCGCTGAAGGGGTGAGGAAAGCCTGCGGCGCTGCGCTCCACTCTTCTAGTCTCTCAGTGGCAGCGGCAGAGGCGCTGGAGGGGTGGGGAAACTTGTGGTGCTGCTCTACTCTCTCCTTCACCTCTCATCGACAGCACCTACCCGAGGGGTGGGAGAAGTGCAGCAGGGAATGCAGGGTGATACGGTGTATCAGCAACATATTTCTTAAAGGTGCGCCGTACAACTCCGTACCCCCCCCTTACTTGCACCACTGCACCTACAGTACTCCAGCCAGTCCCTGCACTCTTGTCAGCAGCCGGTTGCGATCGTCATTTAGGTAGCCATCCTGACTGGCCAGGACATTGCAGGATGCTTCTGAACTACCTTTGTGAGTCCAGGGCTGCAGAGTAAGGTTTCTTTGTTTGGTTTCCGCACTGGGTACTCCACTAATTTAAATATTGTTGACAATGGAGTAAATAATTAAGAGAAATCCAGATCCCATTAAGTTTAAGTTGTTAGGGAGCTCTCTCAAAAAGGGAGGAGAGATAACTCCTTTATTTAACCTATTTATAGGCTGGAGGTGCTCCCCAGAGTCAGAGGTAAGTATATGTTTGGTCACATGGAGAAAAAGAAGACTCGTTGTGGGGGCACTCTTAGGTATCTCTTATATATTTAGCCAGATCTGTCACTCAACCCCTGTGGAGAACGTTCCTGTGTAGAACAGTTTCACTTTCATGTGTCTAACGTTCCACCCCCTTGACATCACCTCCCCCCGCCCAGCCAGGGCTACAGTACACACCCACCATCCACCATTACTCCACAGCCACCATCCACCATTACTCCTGCACATCCCTACCCTCTGCCAGGACCCCCGCGACCCCCCTCCCGCGATTCGCGGGACCCCCCGCGACCTCCCGCGATTGGCAGGACCCCCCCGCGACCCCCCCTCCCGCGATTCGCGGGACCCCCCGCGACCCCCCCTCCCGCGAATCGCGGGACCCCCGCGACCCCCCCTCCCGCGAATCGCGGGACCCCCGCGACCCCCCCTCCCGCGAATCGCGGGACCCCCGCGACCCCCCTCCCGCGATTCGCGGGAACCCCGCGACCCCCCCTCCCGCCATTCGCGGGACCCCCGTGACCCCCCCTCCCGCCATTCGCAGGACCCCGCATCCCCCCTCCCGCGATTCGCGGGACCCCCGCTTTCCACCCTCCCGCGAGTCGCGGGACCCCCGCTTTCCACCCTCCCGCGAGTCGCGGGACCCCCGCGACCCCCCCTCCCGTGATTCGCGGGACCCCCGCGAACCCCCCTCCCGCGATTCGCGGGACCCCCGCGACCACCACGGTATCCGGACTATTGTTAGACAGCACTTACATCGACAGCCATTACATCGACACCATTAGTTCGACACCTCAATAGGTCGACATGGTTTTAGGTCGACATACCATTAGGTCGACATGTTATTATGTCGACAGCTCATTAGGTCGACACTGCCATTAGGTCGACAGTGTCTATGTCGACAGTCAAAAGGTCGACATGGGTTTTTTCACCCTACTGTGATTTGCGACCCCCCTCTCGCAATTCGCGCCGCCCCCTCCCGCGATTCACGGAACCCCCCGTAGCGCCCCCCTCCCGCGATTTGCGTGCCCCCTCGGCACCTCTCGCGATTTGCGACCGCCCCGTAATTCACACATTCGGGGACCCCCCCTCCCACGATTCATGCCCCCCTCACGCAATTCACGGCACCCCCCATACCCCCCTTCCTGCGATTCGGAACCCCCCACGACCCCCCCTCCCGCGATTCATGCCCCCTCCCGCGATTCACGGACCCCCGCACCACCCCCCTGCACCCACCCTCCCTTGATTCACGCCCCCCTCATGCAATTCACGGCAACCCCCCACACCCCTCTCCTGCGATTCGCAGCCCCCCCACGACCCCCGCCTCCTGCGATTCATGACCCCTCCCGTGATTCACGGACCCCCGCACCACCCCCCCTTGACTCACGGCACCCCACGTGCCCCTCCCGCAATTCACGGACCTCCGCAACCCCCCCTCCCGCAATTCACTAACCCCGACAACCCCCCTCCCGCAATTTGCGGACCCCCCTTCCCACGATTCAAGCCCCCCGCGCCCCCGCCCACGATTTGCGGACCCCCGCCCCCTCCCGCTAACCGCGGATCCCCACACACCACCCCCCCTCCCGCAATTTGCAGACCCCCCAAACCCCCTTCCGGCAATTCCACCCCCCAGCGGACCACCGCGGCCCCCGCATTTCACGTACCCCCGTGACAATGGGGGATCCTGTACCACCACAATCAGGTACCGCCCCTAGGTGGGAAATCCGGCCCTGGCTGCCGCACTGCAGGTTTCCCCACTGCCCTCTGCACCAGCGCCACAACTTTTATCAATGTCTTGCCCACATACCACTATTATACAGCCTCCTGATCTCATGCACGCTCACTCCCTCCCAGTGGGAGGAGACGCTCACCCACTGCCGGGAGCTGCATACTGTCCCCCACCCTCCTCCAGTTCTAGGGATGCCCATCGACCATCAATGATTTTCAAATAATCGATGGTTTATGGCCGATGTTGAATACTTTTGCCATCAATGTGGGAGGACACTGCCCTGCCTCCTGTTCTCCTGCCCCGTAACTTCCGCCAGTGGAGACCCGCTCACCCTGTGTTGCCCACATTCCCCTATCATGCTTTACCGCCCAGCCTCCTGCTCTCATGCACCCTAACTCCCACCCAGTCGGAGGAGACACTGACTCCTGTATTTCTGTGCTGCCACGCTGGACCCTCACCCACTGGCAGAAGCTGCACAGTGTCCACCACCCTCTTTAGTCCCCCGTATGCCCACACACCCCTATCACTACCCAGCTTCCTGCTCTCCTGAACCGTAACTTCCACCACTGGGTAATCGCTGACGCTGTGTTGCCCACATACCCCTATCATGCCTCATATCCCAGCCTCCTGCTCTCATGCACCCTAACTCCCACCCAGTAGGAGGAGACACTGACTCAGGGCCACCGTCCGGTACTCCTGTGCTGCCACGCTGGACCCTCACCCACTGCCAGAAGCTGCAATACAGGGCATCTTTCATACAATTCTAACCATATTTCTCACAATACAAATGTTCACAAATTAAGGGGCGTAGCCCCTTACGCCGGTGTGAAGAGCGCCCGTAGGGCGCGATGAATCACCTAGTTTACATATATATATGTAAGTACAGTAATCTATAGTTATCAATGGATCGAGGAGAAGAAGGGCAGTAGAGAATGTGGTATTCTTAAAACTTAGCCTTTATTAGTCTTAGATTAATATGAATTAGTACAAAAATACACAAATTACAAAATTACAGTTTAAAATATGCATTGCAGCTCAACGTTATGTCCCTGTCTTATAAGGAAAATTCTTAAAATGAGCAAAATCAATTAAAGAGCTCGTAATCCAGTACCTGTATCAATTATCAGGCCAAGAGCTCGCAAAGAATTCCAACTGTGTCAGTTGGTTTCAAAAGAAGTCAGGACAGTAATAGCCTGTGCTTAAAGTGTAACAAGGTTTCAAAAAGTCATATATAGGTGATAGTTATTTAGAATTTAACAGAAGTTAGCCAGCTAATTAGCACCCAATGGTTGTTATGGCCAGATATAGTAACACTTATGTACTTTTAATTAGTATATACTAAAACAAGTGATTGTATCTATCACAGTTACAGTCAGAGTCTCACTGTCAGTTAGTTAAATCTAAGTTTCACAGTAATATGGCACTGTGAATGATTGTAGATAGATATTAATTATTAACAGGAGAGAGGTAAAATAATAAAGTAACTAATAGCTTGCAAGTGTCTATATCTCACCCGATTTTCATTCTCCCACCATCATAATTTTAGAGGATGGTAGATATGGGGATCGGGGAGAGCCTCCGCAAGTGAAAAAAGAGAGTGGTGGCCAAAGTACCTTCTGCTGCTCATTCAGTCAGATTGTGTGTTTGCTGTTGCTCATATGAGCATTGCAGCAAAAAGGCACAAGAGACTTGGAGAGTGAGAGAGGATTAGTTGCCCTTTAGTAGTGGCTAAGAGTGCCCTATCTCTTTAGAGGAGTAGAGAGATTTGTATTTTCCAAGAATGGGTGTCGCTTGAGGAGAGAGATAGAGAGAGAGAAATTAAGTGAGATAGAAGGTTATGGCAGATTGTAAGTGTCTTTATCTCACCTAATTTCTGCTGTCGTACCATCATAAGATTAGAGGATGGACGGTGAGAAAATTAGGGAGAGACTACATACATGAAGAAAGAAGTGTGGTGGCCAAAGTACCTTCTGCTGCTCGTTTCGTCGGATAGTATAGTCACTGTTACTCACTGAGTATTGCAGTGAAAAGATACAGCCGATTTTGGAGTGAGAGAGGTTTAGGGTTTAGTGCCCTGAGATAAGGGACTCTAAAGATAGATTTTTAGGCTTAGAAAGAGGAAAAGGCAAGAAAGAAGATCGTTTTTTAACAAATAGATAAGTGTTTATATTGATGGCTCAAAACAGTATGACAGTAAAAAAGGGTATATAGCTGTATGCTTTTTATGATAGTCGTATGCTGTTCAAAACTTAGTATATTTCCACTAGTGCAGAGTACCTTCAAAAGGTCGCTGGACCGCGGCTACAGTGTCAGGACTGTTGCTTTTAAAGTGGAGGATAATCCTTTAACATGATATAAGAGTACAATTAGGTCAGGGAGAGAGACAATAGTATGCAGTCAGATTGTATAGATATAGTTCACATATATACTGCTAGATTGCAGTTGCAGTGTTAGACTGTTTAGTGCTCAAACATTCCTCAAACATATAGTTTTAAGTCAAGGAGAGAGGTTTATAGCCAATAGTTAGATAACTGACATATATATCGCTAGAATGCTGCTGTAGTATTTCGTTCAGTTAGCGCTCAAAAAGATTCTTTAAGCATAGAAATCAGTCAGGTAAAGATAATATATCACATAGTTAGACTGCATAAATATCGCTCACATTTGCACCGCTCAATTGCGGCTGCAGTATCTGGGTTGTTAGCGCTCAGACCCTCCCTACCTATAACGTACAGTCAAACATGTAGTTAAATTGCATAAGTATGGCTTACATATATACCGCTAAATTGCGGCTGCAGTATTAAGATAATTCAGGCTAAACACATCTCGAAAATATACACAAAGATCTGTGACAGTTGCCGTTTATCACAGAAAATGTTTCTATTTGCAGTCAGAGAAGCTGCGGAGTCTGTGACCTCTGTCAGAAAAAGCAAGTGAACTGTATCTGGATAGTTAGCGCTCAGACCCTCCTCAGATATAACGTACAGTCAAACATATAGTTAAATTGTATAAGTATAACTTACATATATACCGCTAGATTGCGGCTGCAGTATTGAGATAGTTCAGGCACAGCACGTCTCAAACTACACACAAAAAAGATCTGTGACAGTTGCCGTTTATCACAGAAATTGTTTCTATTTGCAGTCAGAGAATCTGCCGAGTCTGTGACCTCTGTCAGAAAGGAGCAAGTGAACTGCTCTCAGAGAACGAGTGTACAGACTATGATAGTATGGTTAGAACACTGACCGCTGGACCGCGGTTGCAGTGTTTAGACAATTAACGCTCAGTACTCATTTAAGATTTATAGCGGTTAGGTATAGTTACGCTTAGCTCCAACCGGACATCAGTGGCTTTGTTTGCTCGTGCAGGGGTTGAGTAGCATATGCATAGAGACAGGTAGACGCGTTTCGCCCCTCCCACGGGGCTTGATCACATCCTGTCTGAGGTGATGTGGTATCGGGTATTTAACTGTTCTGTGATTCAGTAGGCTAGTTACCAAATTGGATGATTGATACCACTTAAGGAGGATAAGTTCAATAATACCAAAAAATCTATTATAAGCTTTGACATTTAGAGAATAAATATTATTCAGTATTATCATCATTATTTCGGGACAGATAGAGGCAGAAATTGCTCAAGGAATGTCCACATAAGACGTGTATATTTACAAAGAATAAAGGTTGTTTGAGAAGCACTAATTAATTATAATTGACCCTTTATGTACATAGAAAGTATTCATTAAATGTTCTAATAGATTATTTTCATGGGTTGTTTTCTATTAATTGTACTCAATATTTATTATATTTGTTACATTTTAAATAAATTAATATTGAATGGTCTGAAAAAGAAATAAGAAGTGAAAATATATATATATATATATATATATATATATATATATATATGATGAAATTATGAAGAGAAATATTCTTATTTATATACAGAAATTTTTAATGTGTAATTCACTAGACAAGGAAATGTGATACTCATCCGTGTTAATAAACATTTCATGTATGGTAATAGAGAGACTGTTATAATACAAGAACCCGAAAATTAGGGTAAGGAAGAATGATAAATTAACTGGTACTTGAGAAGAAGATATATATGATAAGGTAGTGGAGTTTAACAGAATCATAGGAATGGAGTGTAATTGATCTGTTCGTTCATACCATTAGGGGACATTGTGTTTAGTGTAAATGTCCAAAAACTTTCTCTTCTAAGAAGCTGGTTGGTGAGATCACCACCTCTGATTCCTAAGTGGATGGTTTCAATTCCAAATGCTCTAAATAGAGTAAGATCTCCTTTATGTTTGAAATGGAAGTGCCGTGCCACTGATGTTAATTGTTTGGATCTGGTCAGGTCTGTGGCAGCGTTGCGAATTGTACCGATGTGTTCAAGGATACGTTGTTTCATCATCCTGCTTGTCATTCCTACATACATGGCGCCACATTTACAGCTTATACAGTAAATCACTCCCTTCGTGCGGCAGGTAATATAATCATGGATTTTATGTTTATTACCATATCTGTCAGTGATTTCTTTTTGCCTTATCATGTACTTGCACGCCTTGCAGACGCCGCATGGGAATGAACCTATTAGTGTGGGATTCCTTGGTTTGGTTCTGGTGTAGTGGCTTGTGACCAGATGGTCTCTTATGTTAGGTGATCTTCTCCAGCTGATTGAAACCTTGTCTCCGATGATCCTGGCCAGGTCGTCGTCGGCCATGAGGACATGCCAATATTTTTGAACACTTTGTTTAATCGTTTTCCATTGTTGGTTAAAGTTGCTAATAAATCTGGGTCCAGATTCTCCAGTATTCAGATCCTTCTTCTCAGGGTTTATGGTGTTATCTGTCTTAAAGATGATGGATTCTCTGTTGGTCTTGCACACTGATTTTTGGGCTTTCTTAAGGGACCTGTTGCTGTATCCCCGATCTTTAAGTCTGCTGGTGAGTTCGTCGCATTGTTGTTTAAAGACCCCCTCATCTGATACATTTCTTCTTAGTCTGAGGAATTCCCCTTTGGGGATATTTTCCACTGTTGGGGGGAAATGGTGGCTAGTTTGATGTAGCACGCTGTTCGTAGCTGTGCTTTTTCTGAATAGTTTTGTTTCCAGTTTACCATTAATTCCCTTGTAAATTTTTAGATCTAAGAAGGAGATTTCAACATCACTGATCTCAGAGGTGAGTTTAAGATTAAGGTCATTCGAGTTGAGTATATCCAGGAAATCCTCCAGTAGATCTTTACCACCATCCCATATCAGTATTATATCATCAATATAACGGTTCCACATGCTGATATGCTTTGAATATTCCTCATATTCTTCTGAAAAGACCACCTCTTTTTCCCACCAACCCAAGTATAGGTTGGCGTATGTGGGTGCGCAGGCTGCCCCCATCGCGGTCCCTCTTGTCTGTAAAAAGAATTTGTCATCGAAGGTAAAGAAATTGAAATTGAGAACAAAAGAAAGGAGTCTTAGCAGAAATTCATGGAATGGACCGAAATCCTCCATGTTGAGGAAGTACTTAACAGCGTTGAGACCCTTGGTGTGGTCTATACTTGTGTATAAGGACTCAACGTCCAAGCCCACCAGTAATTGATCCTTTTCCAGATTTACATCGTGCAGTTTTTTTAAAATGTCAGTGGTGTCCCTTGTATAGGAAGGCAATTCGAGGACGTATTTTCTCAGGTGAAGGTCCAGAAAAATACTTGCCCTTTCTGAAAGGCATCCTATCCCTGAGACGATAGGCCTGCCAGGTGGTGTGGTGGGATTCTTGTGGACCTTCGGCAGCAAGTATAGTGTGGCAATTTTGGGGTTTTCTACCCATAGATATTCATATTCTCTCTTCGTGATTGCACCTTCTTGTAGTCCTATTTTAAGTATTGATTCGTATTTGGGTTGTATTAGTCCTAGTGGGTTAAGCATGATTGCTTTGTAGCATTCCGTGTTATTGAGTTGCTTGTATGCTTCAGTTGTATACATACTCTTGGGCCAGATCACTACGTTACCCCCTTTATCAGAAGGTTTCACAACTGTATCCTGCCAACTCTGAATGTTCTTGAGACCCAGCCATTCCTCTTTTGTGAGGTTATAAGGTACCTTATGGTATTTGCGGTTAGTGTAGATCTTATCAAATTCTTTTGATACCAAGTTGGTAAAGATACCGACTTCTGGGCAAATGGAGTCATGTGGTGTGAATGTTGATTTTCTCTTACAGGTTGGTCTTTTCTCTGTTGTTCCTGTGTGTACATCCTCTGATTCAGCCAGGAGTTCCTCGAGGGTGATTAGTGCTGTTTCTTCCTCTTCTGTGATGTCATCATCATTTGCATCTCTACATATTCGTGATTTATTAGCAAAGAATTTTTTCAGAAGTAGTTTCCTGCCGAAAAGTTTCAAGTCCTTCTCTAGATTGAATCTATTAAGGTTACTTGTGGGGGAAAAAGATAGACCTCTGCTGAGGACATCTGTTTCTATATCTGTTAGTATATGGTCTGAGAGGTTAATGATCTGTAATGTATCTCTTACTGATTTTTCCTCACCCTGATTGGGTATCGGTCCGGAATTGGGGGCCCCCATCTTCCTCTTCCTCTTCCTTTTTGACCTCCTCGTTTTCCCCTTGCGTTTTGTTGGAATCCACGTGGATTCTGGGGGTTCTCTAAAAAAACCCCTGTTCTTGATGTGTGGGGGGAGTTGCTGTGGGATTTGTCACCCTCTTCACCCGAGGAGTCCAATTCGGAGGAAGAGTAATTGTATTCGTAGATGTTATTGTATGTATTCCTTGGTGTTTTCCACGTGCTGCTCTTCCAGGCAAAGATTTGGCCGCTGGAGAAGTCTTTCTTGTCCCTCCAGAATTTATTCTTCTTGCGTTCTATGATTACTTGTTCATATTTATCAAGATCTTTTTTGTTCAGTTCAAATTGTTTCTGGAAGGACGTATCCTTCTCCCACTTCTCAAGTTTATGGCTCAGAGTGCCAATCTCTTTTTCACACTCCTCTAGAATAAGGTGATCGTGCTTAAGGAGAATGTTCGTGAGCTCATGCGAGCATTTCAGTAAACAAGTTTCCCACTCTGTTTTCAATGCCTCTGTTGCCAAGGGAAACGCCGGAAAGACTTTTGGTCTGAGCCCCCTGGGGTATACTTTCTGCTTCTGGTAATTTTCAAGTGTGGTTAGATCCCAGTTGGTTCTTAGTTGTTTCTGGAGGATATTTTTCAAACTCTTAAAATCTTCTTCCCATGTATTTTCAGAGTCTTTCTGTGGTGTATTTGTAGAGAAAATATCTTCTAGGTCTTCATTTATTTTTCTTCTAGAGGTAAGTTCATTTTTCAGACTGAAGTTGGACATCTTATGTCCGCAGGTTTAATTTGTAAAATATATACGTCTAAGATGATATTTTGCCCGGTTTCCCACATCCAATGTAAATTCTATAGATATAGGCAGAAATAGATTAATTCTATCTGCAATATATAGCCGTGCTGGAAACCTGAGACTGGTAGGGGCACCAGAAAAGTGTAACAGAGTAAGGTTTCGTTGTTTGGTTTCCGCACTGGGTACTCCACTAATTTAAATATTGTTGACAATGGAGTAAATAATTAAGAGAAATCCAGATCCCATTAAGTTTAAGTTGTTAGGGAGCTCTCTCAAAACGGGAGGAGAGATAACTCCTTTATTTAACCTATTTATAGGCTGGAGGTGCTCCCCAGAGTCAGAGGTAAGTATATGTTTGGTCACATGGAGAAAAAGAAGACTCGTTGTGGGGGCACTCTTAGGTATTTACATATATATATGTAAGTACAGTAATCTATAGTTATCAATGGATCGAGGAGAAGAAGGGCAGTAGAGAATGTGGTATTCTTAAAACTTAGCCTTTATTAGTCTTAGATTAATATGAATTAGTACAAAAATACACAAATTACAAAATTACAGTTTAAAATATGCATTGCAGCTCAACGTTATGTCCCTGTCTTATAAGGAAAATTCTTAAAATGAGCAAAATCAATTAAAGAGCTCGTAATCCAGTACCTGTATCAATTATCAGGCCAAGAGCTCGCAAAGAATTCCAACTGTGTCAGTTGGTTTCAAAAGAAGTCAGGACAGTAATAGCCTGTGCTTAAAGTGTAACAAGGTTTCAAAAAGTCATATATAGGTGATAGTTATTTAGAATTTAACAGAAGTTAGCCAGCTAATTAGCACCCAATGGTTGTTATGGCCAGATATAGTAACACTTATGTACTTTTAATTAGTATATACTAAAACAAGTGATTGTATCTATCACAGTTACAGTTACAGTCAGAGTCTCACTGTTACAGTTACAGTCAGAGTCTCACTGTCAGTTAGTTAAATCTAAGTTTCACAGTAATATGGCACTGTGAATGATTGTAGATAGATATTAATTATTAACAGGAGAGAGGTAAAATAATAAAGTAACTAATAGCTTGCAAGTGTCTATATCTCACCCGATTTTCATTCTCCCACCATCATAATTTTAGAGGATGGTAGATATGGGGATCGGGGAGAGCCTCCGCAAGTGAAAAAAGAGAGTGGTGGCCAAAGTACCTTCTGCTGCTCATTCAGTCAGATTGTGTGTTTGCTGTTGCTCATATGAGCATTGCAGCAAAAAGGCACAAGAGACTTGGAGAGTGAGAGAGGATTAGTTGCCCTTTAGTAGTGGCTAAGAGTGCCCTATCTCTTTAGAGGAGTAGAGAGATTTGTATTTTCCAAGAATGGGTGTCGCTTGAGGAGAGAGATAGAGAGAGAGAAATTAAGTGAGATAGAAGGTTATGGCAGATTGTAAGTGTCTATATCTCACCTAATTTCTGCTGTCGTACCATCATAAATTTAGAGGATGGACGGTGAGAAAATTAGGGAGAGACTACATACATGAAGAAAGAAGTGTGGTGGCCAAAGTACCTTCTGCTGCTCGTTTCGTCGGATAGTATAGTCACTGTTACTCACTGAGTATTGCAGTGAAAAGATACAGCCGATTTTGGAGTGAGAGAGGTTTAGGGTTTAGCAGGGGCGGGCTGGGCCGGGGGGCAGAGTGCCATATGCCCCCCGGGCCGCTTACCCACCCACTGGCTGCGGGCCGTGCTGCGGCTGGATCAGCTTCTCCAGCCCTCCTGCACTGGCCGCGGCTTACAGAACACGGCCGCGGCTACAGGAAAATGGCCGCCGGCCCCCTGCACTGAGGACATGTTCTCAGTGCAGGAGGCCGGCGGCCATTTTCCTGTAGCCGCGGCCGTGTTCTGGAAGCCGCGGCCAGCGCAGGAGGGCTGGAGAAGCTGATCCAGCCGCAGCACGGCCCGCAGCTAGTGAGTGGGTAAGCGCTCCCCCCCCCCCTCCCTCACCCCAGCATATGTGTTTCTGTCACTGTGGGGGCATATCTGGCACTGTGTGGGGGCATATCTGGCACTGTGGGGGGGCATATCTGGCACTGTGTGGGGGCATATCTGGCACTGTGTGGGGGCATATGTGTATCTGGCACTGTGGGGGGCATATCTGGCACTGTGGGGGCATATATGTATTTGGCACTGTGGGGGCATATGTGTATCTGGCACAGTGGGGCATATGTGTATTTGGCACTGTGGGGGCATATGTGTATCTGGCACTGTGGGGGCATATGTGTATTTGGCACTGTGGGGGCATATGTGTATCTGGCACTGTGGGGCATATGTGTATCTGGCACTGTGGGGACATATGTGTATCTGGCACTGTGGGGGCATATGTGTCTGGCACTGTGGGGGCATATGTGTATTTGGCACTGTGGGGGCATATGTGTCTCTGGCACTGTGGGGGCATATCTGGCACTGTGGGGGCATATGTGTCTTTGGCACTGTGGGGGAATATGTGTCTCTGGCACTGAGGGGGCATATGTGTCTCTGGCACTGTGGGGGCATATGTGTCTCTGGCACTGTGGGGGCATATCTGGCACTGTGGGGGCATATGTGTCTTTGGCACTGTGGGGGAATATGTGTCTCTGGCACTGTGGGGGCATATGTGTCTCTGGCACTCTGGGGGCATATCTGGCACTGTGGAGGAATATGCGTATTTGGCACTGTGGCAGAATATCTGGCACTGTGGCGGCATTTGTGTCTGGCACTGTGGGGGCATATGTGTATTTGGTACTGTGGCGGAATATCTTGCACTGTGGGGGCATATCTGGCACTGTGGACATCACATTGTGCGGTGTAATGGGCATCATGGTATGGGGCGTAATGGACATTACGGTGTGGGGAGCATTGGGTAATTGCCATCACAGTATGGGGTGTAATGGGCATCAAGGTGTGCAGCATAATGTGTAATTAGCATCACAGTGTGCGGTGTATTGAGTAATTAGCATCGCAGTGTTGGGCGTAATGTGTAACTGGCATCATGGTGTTCAGCATAATGTGTAATTGGCATTACGGCATGTGGCTTTATGTGTAATGGGTATTACAAGGTTCGCTAAAATGTGCAATCTGCAGGTACACAATACAATCATGGTACAGGCAACGCCCCTTATGATAGGCCACGCCCCTAATTTTTCGGCGCGCCTACGGCGCGCAAAAGCATTCCTTCCAACGGTGACTTGGCTGATTATGGGCCAGTGCTCTGGACTTGCCCCCTAGGCTAAAAGTTGCCAGCCAGCCCCTGGGGTTTAGTGCCCTGAGATAAGGGACTCTAAAGATAGATTTTTAGGCTTAGAAAGAGGAAAAGGCAAGAAAGAAGATCATTTTTTAACAAATAGATAAGTGTTTATATTGATGGCTCAAAACAGTATGACAGTAAAAAAGGGTATATAGCTGTATGCTTTTTATGATAGTCGTATGCTGTTCAAAACTTAGTATATTTCCACTAGTGCAGAGTACCTTCAAAAGGTCGCTGGACCGCGGCTACAGTGTCAGGACTGTTGCTTTTAAAGTGGAGGATAATCCTTTAACATGATATAAGAGTACAATTAGGTCAGGGAGAGAGACAATAGTATGCAGTCAGATTGTATAGATATAGTTCACATATATACTGCTAGATTGCAGTTGCAGTGTTAGACTGTTTAGTGCTCAAACATTCCTCAAACATATAGTTTTAAGTCAAGGAGAGAGGTTTATAGCCAATAGTTAGATAACTGACATATATATCGCTAGAATGCTGCTGTAGTATTTCATTCAGTTAGCGCTCAAAAAGATTCTTTAAGCATAGAAATCAGTCAGGTAAAGATAATATATCACATAGTTAGACTGCATAAATATCGCTCACATTTGCACCGCTCAATTGCGGCTGCAGTATCTGGGTTGTTAGCGCTCAGACCCTCCCTACCTATAACGTACAGTCAAACATGTAGTTAAATTGCATAAGTATGGCTTACATATATACCGCTAAATTGCGGCTGCAGTATTAAGATAATTCAGGCTAAACACATCTCGAAAATATACACAAAGATCTGTGACAGTTGCCGTTTATCACAGAAAATGTTTCTATTTGCAGTCAGAGAAGCTGCGGAGTCTGTGACCTCTGTCAGAAAAAGCAAGTGAACTGTATCTGGATAGTTAGCGCTCAGACCCTCCTCAGATATAACGTACAGTCAAACATATAGTTAAATTGTATAAGTATAACTTACATATATACCGCTAGATTGCGGCTGCAGTATTGAGATAGTTCAGGCACAGCACGTCTCAAACTACACACAAAGGCCCTTATTCTGAATCGGACGGTACGGCCCGCGTGCGGCCGTACCGCCGATGTTTTTAGTCTGCACATGCGCAGAGGTCAATCTGCGCATGTGCAGCCCCATTCGCCGCAGACGTATTTCGTCCGCCGCAAAGGGGGCGTATAGGGGCGTGAGGGGCTTCATACCCTCATTTCCCTATGTATACGCCCCGCGTTTCATGGGCGTTCCCATGCAAACGCGGGGCGTATGCATGCTAATCAGGGTATGACGCCACTGATGGGGGCGGAAAGCTGACGTCGCCGGATGTCAGCTCTCAGCCCCCATACAAGCTATCACACGGACGATTGTCCGTGTGGTCTCAGCTTGCGGGAGCTGCTGTGGCGTGCGGCCCTGCCTTCGATGGTCGACGACCATCGAATGCAGGGGGCAGCTCCCACCATGGTGGAGGCGTACGCCCCACCATTTTTATGCGGATCGCCAGCCGTCCGTGTACGGACGGCCGTGGCGATCCGTCTCGTGGGCGGGGATTGGTTTGTGCGGCCGGAGCACCGTGTGCGGCTCTGGCCGCACCAACCAGAATAAGGGCCAAAGATCTGTGACAGTTGCCGTTTATCACAGAAATTGTTTCTATTTGCAGTCAGAGAATCTGCCGAGTCTGTGACCTCTGTCAGAAAGGAGCAAGTGAACTGCTCTCAGAGAACGAGTGTACAGACTATGATAGTATGGTTAGAACACTGACCGCTGGACCGCGGTTGCAGTGTTTAGACAATTAACGCTCAGTACTCATTTAAGATTTATAGCGGTTAGGTATAGTTACGCTTAGCTCCAACCGGACATCAGTGGCTTTGTTTGCTCGTGCAGGGGTTGAGTAGCATATGCATAGAGACAGGTAGACGCGTTTCGCCCCTCCCACGGGGCTTGATCACATCCTGTCTGAGGTGATGTGGTATCGGGTATTTAACTGTTCTGTGATTCAGTAGGCTAGTTACCAAATTGGATGATTGATACCACTTAAGGAGGATAAGTTCAATAATACCAGAAAATCTATTATAAGCTTTGACATTTAGAGAATAAATATTATTCAGTATTATCATCATTATTTCGGGACAGATAGAGGCAGAAATTGCTCAAGGAATGTCCACATAAGACGTGTATATTTACAAAGAATAAAGGTTGTTTGAGAAGCACTAATTAATTATAATTGACCCTTTATGTACATAGAAAGTATTCATTAAATGTTCTAATAGATTATTTTCATGGGTTGTTTTCTATTAATTGTACTCAATATTTATTATATTTGTTACATTTAAAATAAATTAATATTGAATGGTCTGAAAAAGAAATAAGAAGTGAAAATATATATATATATATATATATATATATATATATATATATGATGAAATTATGAAGAGAAATATTCTTATTTATATACAGAAATTTTTAATGTGTAATTCACTAGACAAGGAAATGTGATACTCATCCGTGTTAATAAACATTTCATGTATGGTAATAGAGAGACTGTTATAATACAAGAACCCGAAAATTAGGGTAAGGAAGAATGATAAATTAACTGGTACTTGAGAAGAAGATATATATGATAAGGTAGTGGAGTTTAACAGAATCATAGGAATGGAGTGTAATTGATCTGTTCGTTCATACCATTAGGGGACATTGTGTTTAGTGTAAATGTCCAAAAACTTTCTCTTCTAAGAAGCTGGTTGGTGAGATTACCACCTCTGATTCCTAAGTGGATGGTTTCAATTCCAAATGCTCTAAATAGAGTAAGATCTCCTTTATGTTTGAAATGGAAGTGCCGTGCCACTGATGTTAATTGTTTGGATCTGGTCAGGTCTGTGGCAGCGTTGCGAATTGTACCGATGTGTTCAAGGATACGTTGTTTCATCATCCTGCTTGTCATTCCTACATACATGGCGCCACATTTACAGCTTATACAGTAAATCACTCCCTTCGTGCGGCAGGTAATATAATCATGGATTTTATGTTTATTACCATATCTGTCAGTGATTTCTTTTTGCCTTATCATGTACTTGCACGCCTTGCAGACGCCGCATGGGAATGAACCTATTAGTGTGGGATTCCTTGGTTTGGTTCTGGTGTAGTGGCTTGTGACCAGATGGTCTCTTATGTTAGGTGATCTTCTCCAGCTGATTGAAACCTTGTCTCCGATGATCCTGGCCAGGTCGTCGTCGGCCATGAGGACATGCCAATATTTTTGAACACTTTGTTTAATGGTTTTCCATTGTTGGTTAAAGTTGCTAATAAATCTGGGTCCAGATTCTCCAGTATTCAGATCCTTCTTCTCAGGGTTTATGGTGTTATCTGTCTTAAAGATGATGGATTCTCTGTTGGTCTTGCACACTGATTTTTGGGCTTTCTTAAGGGACCTGTTGCTGTATCCCCGATCTTTAAGTCTGCTGGTGAGTTCGTCGCATTGTTGTTTAAAGACCCCCTCATCTGATACATTTCTTCTTAGTCTGAGGAATTCCCCTTTGGGGATATTTTCCACTGTTGGGGGGAAATGGTGGCTAGTTTGATGTAGCACGCTGTTCGTAGCTGTGCTTTTTCTGAATAGTTTTGTTTCCAGTTTACCATTAATTCCCTTGTAAATTTTTAGATCTAAGAAGGAGATTTCAACATCACTGATCTCAGAGGTGAGTTTAAGATTAAGGTCATTCGAGTTGAGTATATCCAGGAAATCCTCCAGTAGATCTTTACCACCATCCCATATCAGTATTATATCATCAATATAACGGTTCCACATGCTGATATGCTTTGAATATTCCTCATATTCCTCCTCGATCCATTGATAACTATAGATTACTGTACTTACATATATATATGTAAATACCTAAGAGTGCCCCCACAACGAGTCTTCTTTTTCTCCATGTGACCAAACGAGTCCAGGGCTGCAGCCAGTTATATCACTACTGCTCGTGCCAATTGTTCTTCACTGCACAGGTGTGATCGGGTTACAGAACATACAGCCTCATGGCTGCAAATGGTTCCCCTGTCACATCTCTCCTGCTCCTAGAACACACAGTGTAAAAGTGTACGAGGAAGCCAATGTACCAGTCCTCACTGAAGAAACGCATCCCCATGACAATACAGTATATCAGGGTTGCCGACTTTAAGATTCTCCTCTCCGGGAGAAGCACGGAGAGGAGAGATTCAGCAGCCACTCAGGGGGCGGGGCTTGCGAGTGACATCACTAAGTCCTGCCCCCATGCTGTTAAAGCAGCTAATTCACGGATCTCCATGGAGGGGGCGGGGCTAAAATGACGCGATTGTGTCATTTTAGCTCCGCCCCCTCCTCTGAGACCCGAGGATTGCTGCATTTTAATGCCGCGATCCGGGGGTCAGCGGGGGTCCCCCCTGAATCCGGGAGGGTTGCCCACCCTTCCGGGGGGCGGGGAGGGGGACAAGATTTTCGGGAGACTCACGGAAATTCCGGGAGGGTCGGCAACCCTGCAGTATATCCCCACCCCATAAGTCACAGTTAGGATGGTGCTTGCTGAGGAATCTGCAATTCATTTGCTGTGTGCCACCCAGAGCTTTAGAGATGAGGAAACAAAGCTTAATTGTTGTCTCATGGGACCACAAAACCTTATCTCGCATTGGGCCAGATGTATCAAGCTTCAAAAATGTGATAACATGGGGAGTGGTAAAGAGCCAGCCAATCACCTCCAACCTGTCATTTTTCAAACCCAGCCTGTTACATGGCAGGTAGGAGCTGATTGGCTGGCTGTTTATCACTCTCTGTTTTATCCCGTTTGAAGATTGATACATCTGGCCCGTTGTAGCTGAGTCACTTTGATGCTTTCTGGCAAATCCAGATGTGCTTTGATGCAGTCTCTCTAATAATGGCTTCTTTCTAGCCACCCTCCCATACAGGACAGTTGTGTGCAGAGCTTTTCATATTGCTGACTGGTGCTTTCTCACTCGCACCTGAGGCACTGAGCTCTGTAGGTCCTCCTATAATAATAGTCGGCTACCCTGTGGGTCCCTCACTAGTCTCCTGGCTCTACCGCTGACTTGTGATGGGCGGCTTGGTCTAGGCAGCACCTGGGCAGCAGGACATAGCTTCCATTTCACCACTGATCCTACAGTGGGACATCAGAGCACTTGGCCTTTATTATTGGCTATTATCTTGTAGCCTTTCCTGCCTTGGGCATGTCTATAACTTTATCTGTTAGGTGAATAAAATGCTCCTTGGTCTCCAGTCTCACAGCTTTCCTTCACATTCTCCACCTGACCAATGTGATTTCAATGAAAGGGAGTTTGTCCATACATATTATTAAGGTACTTGTTTCCTAGCACGGCGCCCGTCGTGGGTGATCACATACCTTAAGTTAAGGTAACTTAGGGTATGCGATGGACGCGACCGACGTGATATTTGGCTATTTTTAGCCTTTATTGCCGGCAAAGAGAAAATCGCGTTGATCGCGTCCATCGCATGGCGTTATAATGGCACGCGTTCGACCGACGCGATCAACGTGATATTACATAGGGAGCAATGTTAAATTAGCCGGCTATTACAAAATCACGTTGATCGCGTCCATCGCATGCCATTATAATGGCATGCGATGCGACCAACGCGATTTTACATAGGGAACAATGTTAAATGGGCCAATGATCCAGATTTTTGATTGTATAGGCACCCTAATGGGTAATGTGTATGTTAAATGCCCCCCCATTGTTAATGGGAACCCACGATTAACGCCAACCCGAAGCGTGGAGAGCATAGCGAGCCTGCAAGGGGAGGCGGTACGCGTCCTACGACCTGTTCATACCCCGCGAGGGGACGCGTAATACCTGTGAAGTAATGCGCGTCCGCTAGCCACGCTTTGGGCTCGGTGGATCGCTGCGCTCGCCACACTGTATAAAGTCAACTCCACGCCGACGTGGATAGTGGGGGTATGAAAAGGTCAGAGGACGCGTACCGCCGCCCCTCGCGTGCTCGCTATGCTCGCCACGCTTCGGGTTGGGGTTGATCGTGGGGTGCCGTTAACAATAGAGGGGCATTTCACCCATGAGGGTGGGTATACAATGAAAATTGGAGTCTGGGGGGCATTTTACATTGGGGCCAATGTAAAATCGGGTCTCAGGGACCATTTTACATTGGTTCCAATGTAAAAAATCGCGTTGATCGCGTCGATCACATCGCATGCGATTTGGTTGCATGCGATGCGATCGACACAATTTTTGGGATCCCGATGGATGCAATTAAAATTGCTGGCGCCCTGCTAGGAAACAAGTACCATTATTAAAATGAATATTGTATTATATCAGATAACAATCTCCTGTTTATATTGGAACAGGGTTATTTATACTCAAAGGTCATACATATGATAAACTCATTATTGTATAAGTCTATCAAAAATCTACGCAATAAGAATAATTGTAACCTACAATCAACAGCAACAACATCAGCAGCAACTGGTTTAGGTAAGCAGAGCAAACCCAAGCCTACAAGGCTTATTCTGGCAGGGTGATGGCTTGGCGCAGTAAGGGGTCACAGCAACATTCTGTGGCTTCTGATTTATATTCTGTTCCCCAGTGGCACCAGGTTGTCTTTATAGGTGCCGGATGACTGAGCGGCAGTCAGGATTCCGACAGTAATTACATCGACGTCGGAATCCCGACTGCTAAACCCCTGACAGACGGGCAGCGGCTATTCTCCCTCGTGAGGGTTACTGTGTAACATCCATTTGCAGGCCCTGCGAGGGAATAGACCTTGCGAATGGGTGGTGGCCGGGCCACCATTTGCAAGACCGGGTTTGGTGGGCTCGCAAGGCTGTGAATTTGCAGCCTTGTGAATCAACCAGAATAACCCCTTTATCTGTAGTGTTATGTGGTGTGCGTCTACAGGGCCTCCAAATCCAATGTTTCTGCAGTCACAAAACACAAAACACCAGTCAGAGTACAAATAATTATTTATATTTTGGGGATTTATATGCAGACAAGATATATATATATATTTTACTTCAGACCCAAAGAACAGGGTAAGAGGAAGGGGATAACAGTGCAAGGAGAGTAGCAAGGGAAATATAAATACAAATTGGGAAATTTAATAAAAACAAATATTAAAAATGCTTTGAGCTCATAGGTCCAGCTAAAATGGCAGTTTAACCCTTCCAATACTATAGGCCTGGACCTCCAGTCATGGAAGGGTTAAAATGATACAATGCGATTAGTGTCTTATTAACTGTAAGAAAACCATACTTACAGGATTGTAACATTAAGAGCAGAAATGACGCCAGAAAGACCGATCGGGGGTCTGGTATCTGGGTCCGTAATAATAAAGTCACCACTTCATCTGTTTGCACAGCGCTGGCGCGCCGCGTGCCCAGTTTAGGGAGCGCAGATTCACCATCTGGCACTAATCACTGCCCCCCTTCTTTTTGAGGCACAAGCCATGTTAAGATTAAGTGCACTTTTGTGGTGAGAATTAAATACAAAACAAACAAGAACAAAAAAAAAAAGGATTCACATAAAATACAATAGAGCACAAAGATATCTCAGTAATGTAAAACGGCTTGTGCAGCCTCTGGCTTAGTGGCAGCAGCTAACAGGTCAGACTGCTGAGCTACACAGCTTGCGGAGATGGTTAACAACAATCGGAGATGGGGTCTTCCTGGTAACTTCAATCAAGGATTGGGAGGGTCACAGATAAAGGGAAGGTTTGTAATAGAATCATACATAACATTTAACATACAGAAAATCAATCACATTTTTCTTGCGTGGGGATAGTTCCCTGTGTCTCCAGTGTGATGGTTTACTGATTTCCAGTTGTGCCCAGTTGATTCCAGTGCTGCTTGGTTTGGTCCAGTGTTGCACATCCAGTGAGGGGTTTGGGTCACCCCGCGACTGCCCGCAGTCTGGGGGGCATGGAGGGGGAGGGGCACGGGCACGTTTTCTGTGCCCAACGAAAAAAAAAAAAAAGGAAAACATTTTTTTTTTTCCCAGCTGTTCAACGAGTGCGTCAGTCGCCGAGTCGGTAAAAACTGAAATAATAGTCTGTAACTTGTGAAGGATCCAGAGAAGTGTCATAGCATCCTGCTGCTCCCTGAGAGACAGAAAGAGGGACAGTTAGAGAAGACTCCTGCGTATGAGGCATGAACACTGCACAAGTATCAGACAATAGAGGGGGATGTCAGGTGCTAGAAGGCGCATTTATTGCCTAATGACCTTACACTAATACTGGCAATGTAGCATAATCGGTGTCTGGATTCTGGGAAGACAGGCGCAGTGTAACCCAAGCCGATGGCTGCGTATTGGTTGTAAATGCACTAAGGACACTGGTGAGTAGATCGGAACAGCTTACCGGAGGTGACACCTGCAGGTGAAAGGTGAAATCCTGGGAGGGAAACAACTGGAGAGACCATAAGTGGTACGATGATGGGATCGGCTGGGTACACGCTCCAGAGACCTGGGGGAGAGAAAAAGTTTCCATCAACTCCCATTACATTTACTACCAGGAGTACATACATATAATACTACATTTTATTAGCAGCTTATAGTCTCTGATCATGCTATTGCAAATGCCTGTAGCAGCCAGGGTCTATGGTACCATAGCAGGAATCTGGCGGCTTTAGGACCCTTGCCATATGCTGTCTAGCTAGCCCTAGGGTGCTCAGCACAGGCCGGAGACTTACAATGGTCTATGACACAGGTCTTCAACCTGTGGCCCTCCAGATGTTGTGGAACTACATGTCCCAGCATGCCCTGACAGTTTTGGCATGCTCTTATAGGAAAAAAATGTGGCAATGCATGTTGGAACATGTAGTTTCACAACATCTGGGGGGCCATTGAAGATCCATGGTCTATGATATATTTGGGAGAACCATTTCACCTTGTGTGGAGCAGAGCATAGAAACTTAAGTGACAGCTCTGTTGAACAGCCTAAAACTTACCTTCATCTGCACTTTAGCATACTCTGAGTTGCTTGCAGCTTTACGGAACTGTGAACATTGGGTCAGGGCTAAAAAAAGGGCAAAAGCGCTTATTTAGAGTTTAAGATTTGTAAGTTTGTTTGCATATTATTGCGCAATAATATAGATATTTAAGCACTTAGGTGTTACAGCAAAAGGTTGAATAGAGAGTTATTAAATGGTACAGATATTTGAATGTGTTCAATTTAAAGTGATTAATTACGAGTACAATAAGAATGTTCATTGGTTGTAACATAGGCCCTTATTCTAATTCGGACGGTACGGCCCGCGTGCGGCCGTACCGCCGATGTTTTTAATCTGCACATGCGCAGAGGTGAATCTGCGCATGTGCAGCCCCCTTCGCCGCAGACGTATTTCGTCCGCCGCAAAGGGGGCGTATAGGGGCGTGAGAGGCATCATGCCCTCATTTCCCTATGTGTACGCCCCGCGTTTCATGGGCGTTCCCATGCAAACGCGGGGCGTATGCATGGTAATGAGGCCATGACGCAACTCATGGGGGCGGAAAGCTGACGTCGCCGGATGTCAGCTTTCAGCCCCCATACAAGCTACCACACGGACGATTGTCCGTGTGGTCTCAGCTTGCGGGAGCTGCCGCGGCGTGCGGACCTGCCTTCGATGGTCGACGACCATCGAATGCAGGGGGCAGCTCCCAACATGGTGGAGGCGTACGCCCCGCCATTTTCATGCGGATCGGCAGCCGTCCGTGTACGGACGGCCGTGCCGATCCGTCTTGTAGGCGGGGATTCGTCTGGTGCGGTCGGAGCCGCATATGCGGCTCAACCGCACCAACCAGAATAAGGGCCATAATACAGTAGAATTGTAGAATACATTTGTTTACTGTAAGAAAACATCTAATCAGTCGTTCTTCTCTGCGGGCGTCCTCGGAGATTTGCATAGTCTCCGAGGTGCTCGTAGCGGGGTGGGCATACAGTAGGCGGGCAGGGGGCCTTCGCAGGGTTTCCTGGGCGTACTCACAAAAATATTGGATGCACCCAGGAAATGCTGGGCATCAGCAAGTGAACGGGGGTGGCTACTTGCCTTCTGGGGGCCGGCAGCAGACGTCACGAATGTCAGCTGCCCACAATGTTCACGGAGCAGGGTGCCACTAAATAAAGTCACCAGGGAGTGAGCGCTTCAGAAATCGACCATCGAATGATTTTGGGAAAATATGCGAATAGCGGGGTGTGGGCATTTGGGCGGTGCTACAAAGCTCACAAAGAAGCAAAATAACACTGCTTTGCCAGCCAACCAGAATAAGGGCCATACTGCTTATTAATGGGTGCAAGAATAGTGTAGCCCTGGCAGAAACAATGGTTAAGCATAGAGAACCCCAAGTAGGCATCGGCCTGGCTGCGTTCCCATGGGAATGCCCAGCATTTCATAGAGACGCCCATGCCACTTTCATGGAGGAGAAACATCCTCCGGTGCGTGACAGCACTTGATGCTCTGATGAAGTGAACTATTAGGGGGAGCAGGCAAGAAACCGAATGGACATTCCAAACTACATAATCTACATATGCGATGGTCAGTGGGATGTACCGCCAATGCTTTGTACATCCCGTCCAGAAAGAGAGAGAGTTGGGGCAGAGAGAGAGAGACTGGACACACTTGTCGGCATAAGCAGGCAGCAGACGGAACACATGAATTCCCCCCCTGACTCTGCAACACCCCAATTGCTGGCTCAATAATCCTGGCTGGTACACACTTTTGCAGAAGAAAATCAACGAAATAAAAATGTATTGTTTGTGGGGGAAACAATTGTTGTCACTGATTTTCATTTTGTCTTTGACTGATCTTCCTTACCCATTGCATTGGCAGGTCTCAGTATCATATCCGCCACAGACGGCTCCTAGTTATTTTTGATCTGTCCGACAGCCGGCGCTTACCTGTTCGCTAGGCTGGAAGTATATGCAGCTTAGCGAACAGGACTGAATCAGGCCTCTTTATCTGTCTGTGCTCATGGTCGCCATCTCTCTCTACAGATCTCACACACTCTCCCTCTGCCCCAGGTTAATGGCTGTGAGGGGTAAGGAGACAGGAGGGAAGAAGGACACAGAAAACCTATATGTTACCTAACAACTCGATAAAAAAACCTCGATAATGGAAATGCTGTAGATGTGATTTTCCTAGATTTCGCTAAAGCATTTGATACTGTCCCACACAAGAGATTGATTAATAAAATGGAGAACCTAGGATTGGGTGAAAATATCTGCAGATGGGTAGGGAATTGGCTATGTAATAGAGAACAAAGAGTGGTTGTGAATGGTGCCATATCAGATATGATACCGGTACTAAGCGGAGTGCCCCAGGGTTCGGTTTTGGGGCCCATTTTGTTTAACATTTTTATTAACGATATTGGGATAGGGTTACTCAGCAATGTATCCATCTTTGCGGACGATACAAAACTTAGCAAAGTCATCAAATCACCAGAAGATGTCACCATGCTTCAAAATGATCTTGCAATTCTAGATGAGTGGGCAAAAAAATGGAAGATGAGGTTCAATGTAGATAAATGTAAGGTTATGCACCTTGGGAGACACAACCAGTGTGCAAGTTACAACCTTAGCGGAGAGGAACTGGGTAATTCCATACTTGAAAAGGATCTAGGAGTCCAAATAGACAGCAATCTAGGATGTAGTGCCCATTGTAATGTTGCTACAAAAAAGGCCAACAAAATTCTGGCATGTATTAAGAGGGGAATGGAAACTAGGAACTCAAGGGTAATTATGCCACTATATAAAGCATTGGTGAGACCTCACCTAGAGTACGGAATACAGTTCTGGGCCCCACACTATAAAAAGGACATCATAGAATTAGAAAAAGTCCAAAGGCGAGCAACAAAGCTTATTAGGGGAATGGAGAATTTAAGCTACGGGGAGAGATTAAGCAATTTGGGACTATTTACATTAGAAAAGAGACGTTTAAGGGGGGACATGCTCAACATGTACAAGTATATCAAGGGCCAATATAAGGAACTGTCACACACCCTATTTTCTACTAGAAAGGAATCTAGGACGCGAGGGCATGAGTATAGATTAGAAAAAAAAAGATTTAATTCAGCTAGTAGAAAGAATTTCTTTACGGTCAGAACAGTCAAACTCTGGAACTCTCTTCCCAGAGAGGTGGTAACGGCTGGCTCATTAAATGCGTTCAAGGCAAAGTTGGAAAAACATTTACTGGAGAAAAACATCCATGGGTACAAATAAGAAATATAATTTGTCTGTAAAATACCAGAACCTACCAAATCAGCAATGGATATCTATACCAGGTTGAACTAGATGGACGCAGGTCTTTTTTCAACCTTACCTACTATGTAACTATGTAACTCACCTCTGATATAATGCTAGAACAGGTCCAGGTGCAGCACATATTCGGTGTACACATAGGTGGCCGGCTGCTCACCCGTTGTACTCGTGTAGACCTGGGTAACATAGATAAAGGTTATTACTGCACTATTCACACAATACTGACTATAGTGCACAACCTAGGGGTCTAGTTACTAACATGCAGCAATAAGGTGGATTGTCTATTACCTATTATTGGGGCAACAGAAACTCACTTATTGCCACCATCAGAGAAAGGTGACTAAGATCTGGGACTTAAAAATACTTTCTACCTCACTCTTCCCAACTGCTTTAAATGTAATAATAAAATACATTTTTAACCAATTTATCATCTTTTTTTCATGGATTTTTGTAAGAAACACCCTTTCAGCATTTTATATGTGGAAATGGGAAACAGGGACAGAGGGGCGCACAATCACTGTACTATAGTGTTCTCAGATCTAGTCCTCTGCATACACTGGCAGTGCATGTTTTCCATATGTCCTTGCTGGAGCACAGGCATATTCATTACTCACTGACACATTATAAAATATCTACAGATGATTCTTAGGATTTCACTTGTGTTTCTGTGAGGAGACCTGTAAATTGTGCGACGTTAGCTTGTCCCAAGAACTGGAAATGGGAAGCAATGCTCCTCTATAAGAAATGAATGTTACAGTAAGGGGGTCATATTGTTCATTTGCACCCCCACGTGGTCCAGCGATGGTTTTTTTCCGTGCATGCGCATAATGAATTATGCGCATGTGCAGGGTCCCTGGGCGACTGAACTCAGCGACTGATCAGTTCACACTGACCAATGTGGGCCAGGGGAGTGGGGCAGCAGAGTAGGGTGTCCACCATGGGAATGCTCAGCATTTCATGGCCGTCCCTATGGGATTGCGTGCAGCAGGTGGTGTGCCAGGGTTGGACGGCTGACGTCACATGACGTCGGGCAGGCAGATGACGTCAGCCGTCCGTCCTGGTTTCGGCCGGCCACTGACTTATATTTGCGTGGCCTGGATCAGTCAATCGATGGTCGGTGATCATCAAATGATTTCTCCTGCTGCGGGCACATGAGAGGGTATGTGTATTCGTGACACTTCCCCTCGCATGGTTGCAAGGTGATACGGTGGCGATTCGGCAGGGGCAGGCCCTCTGGGACTCGGTACGCTGCGAGTTTCACAGCTTACCGAGTCAACCAGAATCAGGGCCTAAGTGTAGAGATGGTGATGTGTTATATGTGTTATATAAAATATCTCTCAATAATCCATCTATGCCAAATCACTTCAGTCAGACACAAAGCCCTCTGACTGGCTCACTGGTCACCAAAGGCTATCCGCTTACGCAGCACTTTCCCAGTTACAGGAAGAACACTATACACGTGTATCCAGACCGTCCAATAGGACCCTTCCATCAGGTACAGAAAGCTCTGCTCCCGGACTTCCCAGGTGCAGTTACCTGCAGTGAAACAGCTTTCTCATCAATTATCTAGTTCAACACAGGTGACTACAATCATAAACAGGGGGAAGCCCAAGAGCAGATCCTCTTGTACCTGATGGAAGGGGTCGTGCTGGGGGATCTGTTATTCCCCCACTCCCATCCCTAACTCTACTCTCACATGTCAATACAGACAAAAGTAAAACAGTAGGGATGGCCATTCACGATCGATGATTCGAAATCATCGATGGTTCATGGCCAATGTCGAATACTTTAGCCATCGATGGGGGAGAACCAGATGCTTTCCCTCCATCGATGGAACAGTAAAACGATGTTTGCTTTATTTTTTCAAAGCCCCGGGACACAGAGCATAGCTCTGCCCCCTGACACCAGCGAAGCCATGTCCCCCGTGTTTTGATTGGCCCACAGGCCAATCAATCAAACACAATGGATGACCATCGATATGTGAAAATATTGATGGTCATCATTGCATAGTTTAGCACTATCGATGGCAATGGCAACAACGGCCATCCCTATAAAACAGATATTTTAGTAGATGTATTTAAAAGTGAAAAAACATAGGCACCTGATTATCACTACCCCGGAGGGCTGTATTCTATTGTATTATGTTGGTGAAATAGTTACAGCCATACATTTATGTACATTTAATGTTCCTTTCCTGCAGTTAGATTATAAATTAGGAACATGTACATAGGATCTCACTGAAATTAGGCACAAATAACATTATCAGGGTAAGTTATAGCAACTTAGAAATCCTAAAAATAAAATTAGGCCCATTAGCATGGATACTATAGAGTGTATATGGGAGAGCAGCAAGCTGGTCACATGACCCAAGCTATACACTTTCATAGCTGAGAGTGGCAGTTATTTTCCAACTGGCATCTCTGCAGCAGACAGCATCAGAGGAGGAAGCAGCAGCGCAAGCAGAGGATTGAGAAGGGGAGAAAAAGCGATTTCAGGAGACAGAAAGCCAATTACTGGATCAGGTGAACCCGTCGTAAGACGCAGAAGCCGAATCAGGAGAGGTAAGTAAACTTATTGGATCAGGTGTACCCGTCGGAAGACGCAGGAGCCAGATCAGGAGAGGTAAATCGACTTATTGGATCAGGTGTACCCGTCAGAAGACGCAGGAGCCAGATCTGGAGAGGTAAGTCAACTCATTGGATCAGGTGTTCCCGTCGGAAGACGCAGGAGCCGGATCAGCAGAGGTAAGTTGACATATTGGATCAGGTGTACCCGTCGGAAGATGCAGGAGCCGGATCAGAAGATGGAGGAGATGGTCGGGAAGAAGAGGAGAAGGAAGGAGACCTCAAGAAGGCCTGAAAAGGAAGCACCTGAGGAGGAACCCAGCGGCAAGATACAGAAGACAGACCAGAACACAGAGGAGATGGCCGGAAAGAAGAAGTGCAGGAAGGAGACATCAAGAAAGCCTGAAAAGGAAGCACCTGAGGAGTCCAGCAGCAAGATGCAGGAAAAAGACCAGAAGACAGTGAACAACACTTCATCAAGAAAATCCAGAGAGGAGGAATCGCTGGAAGAAAGAAAGAGAGCGGCAAGCGAGGCTAAAGACCCGGATGAAGATCAGCCAAGACCAGGTAAGCGGAAATGTAGTTGGATGTCCTTGCACTGTAGTTCATTTTCATATTGGCAAAGTTGAATATTGTTTATATAAAAAAAAATATAAATAATGTTTTATATGTAATTTATATTCACTTCATTGGTTACTACAGTTATTCAGATAAAGACAGTCTAAAAAAAATGGATTAGTAAAACTACTGTAATATTTATGGAGAAAGGTGCACAACTACAAAGGTGCTGTAACCTACAGTATAGCTCAGTTTGGTGACAGGCATATGCCGGCATTCGCAGTGTCATTTACACAATGAAAACACAGTATGAATGTTCTTCTACCTTTACCTAGCCTAATCCTAACATTACTATTATTATTACTTTATTAACCCCACACCCAAATATCAGGGGGTTTACAGAATAGCTCTAGGTTTACTGGCACTAAAGGTGGTAATACCCAGGATGGCGGTGCCTGCATTTATACGTGACAGCCCAACCCCCCTGGGGAAGACAGCCATGGTGATAACTGGAGAATGTAGGGCTGGTGTCACCCGGTGTAATGACTCATGGGGGGAAATTTACTAAGATGTGTATGCTACTTCACATGTGATGTTGCTATAGGCAACCAATCAGAATCTACTTCTTCTTTATTTAGCATCCTCTAAAAGACATGATCTGATTGGTTGCACATCACATGTGAAGTAGAATACACATCTTAGTAAACCCCCCCCCTCCCCCCATGGTGTCATGGCGGTTTTTTCCCTCCATTTAATTATGGACTTGGTACAATATTAGATATTTAATCTAAAGTAATGTATGTTAACATGAATTTCACATATAGGAATACAGATGCAAACCCTTTCAGGCTGTTTATAGGACAACAAAACGCATAATATCCCGTGTCAAACTTGGACATGAAGGGCCCATCAGGCAAATGTAATGACATATATAAGGGTGGGTTTTTCGGGAGGAGTTGCGCCGTGGACTATATATGGTAACCCTGCTGCAATGAGTGTGGAGGTATACTACCAGTACCTTTTGTTAATCTGTGGGGGGGGGGTTTCACCTTACGGTGTACACTCTGCGCTAAGGGTATACCTTTTGGAAATGTTTGTCGAGGTTATATATCTCCTATATTGATACAATCACCACTATTAGTTTCTCTTTGAAAGAATAATAATTTTTATTTAAATGTACATGCGTATTTTAATTAAAACACAAAACACGGAATATAATAGGTAGTTTTAAAAGGCATTAATTGCCTAAATAAAATAATATAAAAAAATTTATGTAAAAAACATGCACATGTAGATTATCTATGCATACGTGGGCTCTAGTACCGGTATACACATACAGAGGGGTATACAAACAGGGAGACACACTGGGGGTAATTGTCCTCAGCAATTGGTCCAATTCATATATGGGCAATAATATGATAAAACAAGTCTCCGTTTAGAGTGGATTATCCACTATAGCTTGATACCTGATTCTCCGATGGGGTAAAGGTAACTTGGAAGTGTCTGCCGGCAGACTCCTGTTAGTATCCTCTTGACCAGAGGAATACTCAGCAGGTCCAGGTGCAGCGATGTGTCAACTAGTTTCACCAGGTAACTGGCTTCTTCAGGATGATCGTCCTGAAGAAGCCAGTTACCTGGTGAAACTAGTTGACACATCGCTGCACCTGGACCTGCTGAGTATTCCTCTGGTCAAGAGGATACTAACAGGAGTCTGCCGGCATACACTTCCAAGTTACCTTTACCCCATCGGAGAATCAGGTATCAAGCTATAGTGGATAATCCACTCTAAACGGAGACTTGTTTTATCATATTATTGCCCATATATGAATTGGACCAATTGCTGAGGACAATTACCCCCAGTGTGTCTCCCTGTTTGTATACCCCTCTGTATGTGTATACCGGTACTAGAGCCCACGTATGCATAGATAATCTACATGTGCATGTTTTTTACATAAATTTTTTTTATATTATTTTATTTAGGCAATTAATGCCTTTTAAAACTACCTATTATATTCCGTGTTTTGTGTTTTAATTAAAATACGCATGTACATTTAAATAAAAATTATTATTCTTTCAAAGAGAAACTAATAGTGGTGATTGTATCAATATAGGAGATATATAACCTCGACAAACATTTCCAAAAGGTATACCCTTAGCGCAGTGTACACGGTAAGGTGAAACCCCCCCCCACAGGCGAATGTAATGGTTGGCATCTATTGTAGCTTAATGCCATTACAAATGTACTACAGGCGATGTGATTAGTGCCAGAACGGTATGGCCAGTAACTACAGGATTAGCTCAGAGGAATTGGCTTGGTCACTAGAACCCCAGGCAATCCTTTTGATCACTAGCAATAATTTACCGGCTTAAATTTGCATGAGAATGCATCACTACCAGTTCCTCAAAACACATAAATGAACATGCTCCATTCCTACAATATCAAATAGGCACTATTCAGTTACGCAACTAAATTATTAAACTCAAAAGTGATCAAGGTGCAGGGCAATACTGTGTCTGAAGTCTGAGGGCACATAGAAAACATTGGTGGTAGGTGTAGAAGGACAGAAAGCCTACACAAGCAGAGGGAAGGGCTAAGGCACTGCTGTTAACAAGGGAAGGGCAGAGAGCCTGGATCAGACAGAGCCCGAGAGTCCAAACCACACAGGGATAGAGCAGAGAGACTGAACCAGACAGGGGAAGGGCAGAGAGGCCGGACCAGACAGGGGAAGGGCAGAGAGGCCGGACCAGACGGGAAGGGCAGAGAGGCCAGACCAGACAGGGGAAGGGTAGAGAGGCCGGACCAGACATACGCATGTGCAGGTCTGCCTGGGGAGCTGGGCACAACAGCTCTCCTTATCGGCTGGGGGGGGATTAATACATTTGCCCATAATGGTGCCCGCTTCTCCACGCTATGCAGAAGAAGCGAGACCCATTATTTAAAAAATGTTATGGCCTCCATCATACATCTGCCCCACTGTGTACATTAAAAGTGTAGTTAGGAGCTTGAGGTCACTGTACAATGATGTCTGGCATTTCCGATTAGCTATAAGTATATTCAGCTTTGTAAAACCCTACAGTGTGTTTTATGTTGTGGTCCCAGTATTCCCACTTCAGTTATCATCATATTACTGTGTCTTTAGCTGTTAAACAATAATTTCATAATGTCTCTTACTTTACTCCACAAGGACCAAGCAGCGTCTCACCACCAGACAAGGAGGAACCTCTCTTCATGGACAGGTACAAGATCAGCCGTGAGTTAGGAGAGGGCGGCTATGGAGTGGTCCTGCTGGCGCGTGAGATCTCCACCAAGACGGATGTCGCCATAAAGGTCGTGAACAACGAGGGACTGTCAGAGAGAGAAAAAGAGAAGACAAGGATTGAGACCAGGGCCCTACAATCAACATCTGGGAGCCCCTTCTTAGTACATGGCCTCCTGACCTTCCAGACCGAGAACATCTTGGCATTCGTCATGGACTACGCCAACGGAGGAGACTTATTCGACCTGCTGCAATCAAGAGGGCGTCTTGAGTCTACAGCTGCAACGTAAGATCTATGCATAATCTGGTGTATAACTGTGTGATTGTGTGCAAGACAAAATCCTATAGGAGCTTACAGTCTAGGAAATGAGCAAACACACATACTTACATTCACTGTACAATATATGTTATTCCTTGTTGGACTCCTATCACTTTGGGGTATAGGTATGAAGCAGTGATAAGGAAGTGAGCCAGAAGAGAAGTGGCCCATGGCAACCAATCAGCACTGAAGTAAAGGTGCGTACACACGGTAAGATATAGTGCACAATCTAGCTAGCTAGTTGTGAATAGCATGCTAGATAGTACACTATATCTTCCCGTGTGTACGCCCTATCTGACGTACGATGCACGCTCCCACCGGTCGTCTGGCAGGGAGCTGCTCGGGTGAACATGCAACTCAATTCTGGCTAGAAAGCATAAGATGTATAGTGTAGTATAGCTGGGACGTCATATCGTATGTGATATCTTATGCACACTGTACGTTATTATAAGCACAAATCTTATGCTTCTGACCACTGGGACTTTCCTGGGAAATAGTATACAACATCATACGGAACATAAATCGTACCGTGTGTACGCACCTTAACGCCTGTAATTTGCATAGTATGAAATTATACAGAGTAGCTGATTGGTTGCCATAGACCAATTTTCCTCTGGCTCATTGCTCCTCCCTTATCACTGCTCATACAACTACCCCTTTGCCTTTTCCTACTATGACTTTATCCTACCTGTATTTTCTTTTGCCGTTTCTATAGCTCTTAAGGTGGCCATGCGCTTCTTCTTGCAGCAGAGTATGGCCATCCAGTCCCTTCGGCCGGAACCTTCCCAGGGGGTAGGATCGCATGTGATGTATCGCATACGATCCTTTGCCATGTGATGTATCACATGCGACCCCGCTCCCCGCAGTGGGTCCGAGTTGGAGGTCGGACATGCAGCAGGTACGACCTTTGATCTGATGCACAGTGGACCGCGTATCGGATCAGATGTCAAACACACCCGATTTGGCCACTTTTACACAATTTCTCAGCCCGATCCGTCAGAATCAGGTGAAAAGTAGCCAAATTCGGACTAGTGTATGGGCACCTTTACACTATTCCCCATCCTACACTGTATCTCTCTATCCTGCCCATACACTACGGCTGATTTGGGATGTTACAATATTGATACATTTCTTCTTTAACAGAGTCTTCGCTGCCGAGATCGTGTCCGGTCTCCAGCACTTCCACAGGATGGGCTTCATCCATCGGTAACTAACTTTCTTTCCTTGTTTAAATAAACATAAAATAAAAGGGCTGCATTAGTACTTGTTCTTATTGTGGGAAATAAATCATAGTAGTTACACCCTTATAAACATAACATTACTCTGCGATGCATTCAGTGCTAATATGTGTACTGAGAAATAAGAGGTATGTTAAGATATTTTACTGCCTGCACAGAAGACCCATGTGCAGAAGAACTGGCACTGATGCCATAATATTTGCTATATTCTGCACAGACACAAACTCCATATTTCTGGGGAAGACATATGGCGTTCCAGTCACCCATGCTCGGTGAGCATAAGGGGCAGCCTGGTGCCTCCTCAGCTTTAGGACCGTGTTCATAGCACACACTGCACCCTGGTCTGGCCATGTGGAACAGGCATTTATCAATTAGGAGATGCACTTTTCTACATTTCCAGATGTATCCTCATATAGCCAGCCTCAATCCGCCATGCTGAGTAAGTGCCAGTGAGACCCCAGGTCCCGTGCAACTCTGCCAGCATCCAGCATCTGCCAGCAAATGCCTCTTAGTCACAACATAACACAACTAAGATGCGCCAGGAGACTTTGCCCTAATATGTGTCTGAGGACATATCTGCAGCCTTAGTCACTTACTGTATTATGTATTTCATATACTGTCCATGCAAACAAGTACTTAATGAAGAAATTGTTCCTATTACAGAGACATCAAACCAGAGAACATCCTGCTTCATGACGGCCATATTAAAATCGCCGACTTCGGGCTGGCGTTGGAGAACACACCCAAAACCTCTGGCTACGCTGGAACACGTGGCTACATTGCCCCAGAGGTGAGGCTATAATAAATTAGAGGTCGGCTGTACAGTATAAAGGTGCATGCTACAAACAGTAGCGGCTTTATGTTCTAAATGGCATCTAATCATGATCTGCCTTCACTGACAGCCAATCACAGGTGTTTTCCTACACTGGTGGTTTAGGAGTGGCTGGCTGGGTAATGCAGAGCCAGGGAAATCCCTTTTATCATTTTGCAGAGGTTGTTCATAGTGAACTTTTGTATCTATGGGGATTTTCCAGGTTTGGTTTATACCTTTGACTCCTTTATTGGCACTCCCGAGAATTTTACGGGTTATGCTCCAGTTCACGCTGAGATCAGTGCTGCGCTCGGCTTCAGCAGCTGCCCAACCTTGCCTCCTTCCCCCGGCTGTGTGCGGTGTGACCTTGTAATGTCATCTCACACATAGCCAGGTTCAGGGCCGGGCAGCGGCTGATGGAATGCCCAGCGGCACTGCTCGGCTTTGGGTAATGCAGTGGGGGGGGGGGGGGTGTTGGGAAGCGCTCCCCAAAAAAACTACTACTGAAGGGGTTAACTTACACTACGATGAATAAAAGTGGAATATTTTGTATTGAGTAAATAATAACTGGGTCTCATAGTATTATTGTAATAAACCAATTATCTTGTGATGTAAGTAAGGCTAATGGAACACACTGCATAAAAGAAAAATATAAATCATTGCCTCTGCCTGTATGTATGAAATATATCATGTGTCCCAACCAGGGTGCCAGATGTGTCTTTGTCAGTGTAACATCTGATGGCAGGCGTATTGTGCCCAGATCTGCTCTCCTGTTTATAAAGTGTTATTGAGTGAACTTCTTACCTTTTATTGACAGATCATCAAGCGAGAGCCGTATGATGCGGGAGTGGATTGGTACTCCTTCGGTGTGGTGCTATTCCAGATGACAACAGGAAAATCCCCCGAGGAGTGCCACATCTCGGCTTTGGCGGGCTGTCATCTGTGCCCGAATACAAGAAACATCATTGAAGAGGTGAGTGTCAGACCCACCTTAGCATTCAGCACTAGGTAACAAAGAGGCCATGAACAATGTGTCAGCGTCTGTTATTTATACAGAACCCCCATTCTCTAGTATCAGCCATGTAGTTGTTCTACGAGCGGTCATGTAGCTGTACATGGGGAAGCTATACGTAGTTACATAAGTCAGATTACATTACTGGCTCCACCTCCCTGACACACACAAATAAGTGAAGGAAACTCCAAGCCAGAGCAATGCCTGCTGCAGGAGTCACTGTACCACTGACATACACTACTGGTCACGTTATACAGCACCGGCATTTTCCTGTTTCTATTCAAATGTAAGCAAATCAAGTCCAGTGAATGACCCCCAATGGTACCATGATAAGCAGTAACCTGCTAGAGGTTGGGGGAAAGAATACTAAACTACATAGACACACATCCTCTGATTAGGGGAAAATAATGATTATTTTCTTTTGAGGCTAAAAATCATTTGAGAAATATGTCTCCCAAATATGTGCTGTAAGGAATCAGACTGCAGCTGAACAGAAACTTAGTTGCCCTCACGTTCCTCTTTCCAGCTCCTGTGTGGTGACCCTGAGATGCGTCTGGGTGAGAACGGCAACATCAGAGAACATCCATTCTTCACGGGAATCGATTGGGAGAAGTTAGAACATCTGCAGGACCCATTCACTCCCAACTTTCTTCCTGCAGCCACCACAGTGAAGGTAACATCACTTCCCCAGGTGCAGGAGGTATAACATCATCTCACACAGGAGCAGCCGATACCTCCATCAGTAGCCACAGAACAACTTCCAGCTTCCAGAAGAACACCTGGCTTCTCCGTCAGCCCGAAATACACAAGGTGGCAGAACATCGCCCCTCAACTAACAACTACGGTATGTTCTCCAACGCCCATCAAGTACTGGAGACCGAGAGACCGGAACATCAAATCTCTTACTGATTGGGTAAGTACGATCCAACCCATATTATGCGCAATGTTTGGTTTCTGCACATGTGATCACATCGCAGAACAACAAACACTTCTGCTGATTGCAGAGGTGCTTGCGGTGTAGAGCAGCCAGCGATCACAATGGAGGCAGGGGGTGGAATGCACCTCCTCCTGCATTTGCATTGCTTGAGGATCCCACATGATAAGCTGCTGTGAGCAGCTTATCATGTGCAATCCAAACTGAATCAGGCATCTTCTAAAAATGTATATAAAATATAACATCAATGGCGAGGGTTTGGCTAGATTATTTAGGGAGGACGGAGGCCAGAACTGATGTTATATCTTATATACATTTAAGCTGCAACGCAAAGTTTCCTTTGTCTTGCAAGCCGACCTACAACTGCAAGCCTGAGAGAGATGAGACTTACTCAGGCTGCAGTCGCAGCGTCACAGCCACCGATGGTCCTGATGTTTTTCTAAACTGCAATCGCAGTTTGTTATGATCACAAATGGAGGCCGGGGGTGGAATGCACCTCCTCCTGCGTTTGCACTGCTTAAGGATTGAGGATTAAGCATTATACACATACCACCCCAGGGCCAATAGCCTAACAGCGCACCCCTACTCTCTACTGCCTTACCATCGCTCGCACCACCCCCATCATCCATGCCACACTGCTGCTCTCTCTAACTCCCCCCTCAGCTTCTCTGTCCTCACCCTCTCTGCCCTCGCCCACTCTCTAACTCCCCCCTCAGCGTCTCTGCCCCCACCCTCTCTCTAACTCCCCCCTCAGCGTCTCTGCCCTCACCCTCTCTCTCTAACTCCCCCCTCAGCGTCTCTGCCTCACCCTCTCTCTCTAACTCCCCCCTCAGCCTCTCTGCCTCACCCACTCTCTAACTCCCCCCTCTCTCTAACTCCCCCCTCAGTGTCTCTGCCCTCACCCTATCTCTCTAACTCCCCCTCAGCCTCTCTGCCCTCACTAACTCTCTAACTCCCCCCTCAGCGTCTCTGCCCTTACCCTCTCTCTAACTCCCCCTCAGCGTCTCTGCCCTCACTAACTCTCTAACTCCCCCCCTCAGTGTCTCTGCCCTCACCCACTCTCTAACTAACCCCTCAGCGTCTCTGCCCTCACCCTCTCTCTAACTCCCCCCCTCAGTGTCTCTGCCATCACCCTCTCTATAACTCCCCCCTCAGAGTCTCTGCCCTCACCCTCTATCTCCCCCCTCAGCGTTAATGCCCTCACCCTCTCTCTAACTCCCCCCTCAGCGTCTCTGCGCTCACCTTCACTCTAACTCCCCCTCAGCCTCTCTGCCCATACCCACTCTCTAACTCCCCCTTCAGCGTCTCTGCCCTCACCCTCTCGCTAACTCCCAAATCAGAGTCTCTGCCCTCTCCCTCTCTCTAACTCCACCCTCAGCGTCTCTGCCCTCATATATCTAACTCCCCCCTCAGCGGCTCTGCCCTCACCCTCACTCTAACTCCCCCCTCAGCGTCTCTGCCCTCACCCTCTCTCTAACTCCACCCTCAGCGTCTCTGCCCTCTCCCTCTCTCTAACTCCCCCCTCAGCATCTCTGCCCTCACCCACTCTCTAACTCTCCCCCTCTATCTAACTCCCCCCTCAGCGTCTCTGCCCTCACACTCCAACTCCAGTCCAACCCATATTATGCGCAATGTTTGGTTTCTGCACATGTGATCACATCGCAGAACAACAAACACCTCTGCTGATTGCAGAGGTGCTTGCGGTGTAGAGCAGCCAGCGATCGCAAATGGAGGCAGGGGGTGGAATGCACCTCCTCCTGCATTTGCATTGCTTGAGGATCCCACATGATAAGTGCTGTGAGCAGCTTATCATGTGCAATCCAAACTGAATCAGGCATCTTCTAAAAATGTATATTAAATATAACATCAATGGCGAGGGTTTGGCTGACTTATCTGGGGAGGACGGAGGCCAGAACTACACCTGCAAACCTGAGAGAGATGAGACTTACTCAGGCTGCAGTCGCAGCGTCACAGCCACCGATGGTCGTGATGTTTTTCTAAACTGCAATCGCAGTTTGTTATGATCACAAATGGAGGCAGGGGGTGGAATGCACCTCCTCCTGTGTTTGCACTGCTTAAGGATTGAGGATTAAGCGTTATACACATACCACCCCCGGGTCAATAGCCTAACAGCGCACCCCCACTCTCTCCTGCCTTACCATCCACTCGCACCACCCCCCATCGTCCATGCCCACACTGCTGTTCTCTCTAACTCCCCCCTCAACATCTCTGTCCTCACCCTCTCTGCCCTCGCCCACTCTCTAACTCCCCCCTCAGCGTCTCTGCCCTCACCCTCTCTGCCCTTGCCCACTCTCTAACACCCCCCACAGCGTCTCTGCCCTCACCCTCTCTCTAACTCCCCCCTCAGCGTCTCTGCCCTCACCCTCTCTCTAACTCCCCCCTCAGCCCTCACTAACTCTCTAACTCCCCCCTCAGCGTCTCTGCCCTCACCCTCTCTCTAACTCCCCCCTCAGCCTCTCTGCCCTCACTAACTCTCTAACTCCCCCCTCAGCTTCTCTGCCCTCACCCTCTCTCTCTAACTCCCCCCTCACCCTCTCTCTAACTCCCCCCTCAGCGTCTCTGCCCTCACCCTCTCTCTCTAACTCCCCCCTCAGCCTCTCTGCCCTCACCCTCTCTCTAACTCCCCCCTTAGCCTCTCTGCCCTCACTAACTCTCTAACTCCCCCCTCAGCTTCTCTTGCCCTCACCCTCTCTCTCTAACTCCCCCCACACCCTCTCTCTAACTCCCCCCTCAGCGACTCTGCCCTCACCCTCTCTCTCTAACTCCCCCCTCAGCCTCTCTGCCCTCACCCACTCTCTAACTTCCCCCTCAGCGTCTCTGCCCTCACCGTCTCTCTAACTCCCCCCTCAGCGTTCTCTGCCCTCACCCTCTCTCTAACTCCCCCCTCAGCCTCTCTGCCCTCACTAACTCTCTAACTCCCCCCTCAGCATCTCTGCCCTCACCCTCTCTCTAACTCCCCCCTCAGCCTCTCTGCCCTCACTAACTCTCTAACTCCCCCCTCAGCGTCTCTGCCCTCACCCTCTCTCTAATCCCCCCCTCAGCCTCTCTGCCATCACCCACTCTCTAACTCCCCCCTCAGTGTCTCTGCCCTCACCCACTCTCTAACTCCCCCCTCAGCGTCTCTGCCCTCACCCTCTCTCTAACTCCCCCCCCCTCAGTGTCTCTGCCCTCACCCTCTCTATAACTCCCCCCCTCAGAGTCTCTGCCCTCACCCTCTATCTCCCCCCTCAGCGTTAATGCCCTCACCCTCTCTCTAACTCCCCCCTCAGCTCTAACTCTCTAACTCCCCCCTCAGCATCTCTGCCCTCAACCTCTCTATCTAACTCCCCCCTCACCCTCTCTCTAACTCCCCTCTCAACGTCTCTGCCCTCACCCTCTCTCTCTAACTCCACCCTCAGCCTCTCTGCCCTCACCCACTCTCTAACTCCCCCCTCTCTCTAACTCCGCCCTCAGTGTCTCTGCCCTCACCTCTCTCTCTAACTCCCCCCTCAGCCTCTCTGCCCTCACTAACTCTCTAACTCCCCCCTCAGCGTCTCTGCCCTCACCCTCTCTCTAACTCCCCCCTCAGCGTCTCTGCCCTCACCCTCTCTCTAAACCCCCCCCCTCAGCCTCTCTGCCATCACCCACTCTTTAACTCCCCTTCAGTGTCTCTGCCCTCACCCACTCTCTAACTCCCCCCCTCAGCGTCTCTGCCCTCACCCTCTCTCTAACTCCCCCTCAGCGTCTCTGCCCTCACCCTCTCTGCCCTTGCCCACTCTCTAACTCCCCCCACAACGTCTCTGCCCTCACCCTCTCTCTAACTCCCCCCTCAGCGTCTCTGCCCTCACCCTCTCTCTAACTCCCCCCTCAGCCCTCACTAACTCTCTAACTCCCCCCTCAGCGTCTCTGCCCTCACCCTCTCTAACTCCCCCCTCAGCCTCTCTGCCCTCACTCTCTCTCTAACTCCCCCTCAGCCTCTCTGCCCTACCTAGCTCTCTAAGTCCCCCCTCAGCATCTCTGCCCTCACCCTCTCTGCCCTTGCCCACTCTCTAACTCCCCCCACAGCGTCTCTGCCCTCACCCTCTCTCTAACTCCCCCCTCAGCGTCTCTGCCCTCACCCTCTCTCTAACTCCCCCCTCAGCCCTCACTAACTCTCTAACCATCCCCCCTCAGCGTCTCTGCCCTCACCCTTTCTCTAACTCCCCCCTCAGCCTCTCTGTCCTCACCCTCTCTCTAACTCCCCCCTCAGCCTCTCTGCCCTCACTAACTCTCTAACTCCCCCCTCAGCTTCTCTGCCCTCACCCTCTCTCTCTAACTCCCCCCTCACCCTCTCTCTAACTCCCCCCTCAGCATCTCTGCCCTCACCCTCTCTCTCTAACTCCCCCTCAGCCTCTCTGCCCTCACTGACTCTCTAACTCCCCCCTCAGCGTCTCTGCCCTCACCCTCTCTCTAACTCCCCCCTCAGCGTCTCTGCCCTCACCCTCTCTCTAAACCCCCACCCCCCTCAGCCTCTCTGCCATCACCCACTCTTTAACTCCCCCCTCAGTGTCTCTGCCCTCACCCACTCTCTAACTCCCCCCCCCTCAGCGTCTCTGCCCTCACCCTCTCTCTAACTCCCCCCTCAGCGTCTCTGCCCTCACCCTCTCTGCCCTTGCCCACTCTCTAACTCCCCCCACAACGTCTCTGCCCTCACCCTCTCTCTAACTCCCCCCTCAGCGTCTCAGCCCTCACCCTCTCTCAAACTCCCCCCCCTCAGCCCTCACTAACTCTCTAACTCCCCCCTCAGCGTCTCTGCCCTTACCCTCTCTCTAACTCCCCCTCAGCGTCTCTGCCCTCACCCTCTCTTCTAACTCCCCCCTCAGCCTCTCTGCCCTCACTAACTCCCCCCTCAGTGTCTCTGCCCTCACCCACTCTCTAACTAACCCCTCAGCGTCTCTGCCCTCACCCTCTCTCTAACTCCCCCCCTCAGTGTCTCTGCCATCACCCTCTCTATAACTCCCCCCTCAGAGTCTCTGCCCTCACCCTCTATCTCCCCCTCAGCGTTAATGCCCTCACCCTCTCTCTAACTCCCCCCTCAGCGTCTCTGCGCTCACCTTCACTCTAACTCCCCCTCAGCCTCTCTGCCCATACCCACTCTCTAACTCCCCCTTCAGCGTCTCTGCCCTCACCCTCTCGCTAACTCCCAAATCAGAGTCTCTGCCCTCTCCCTCTCTCTAACTCCACCCTCAGCGTCTCTGCCCTCATATATCTAACTCCCCCCTCAGCGGCTCTGCCCTCACCCTCTCTCTAACTCCCCCTCAGCGTCTCTGCCCTCACCCTCTCTCTAACTCCACCCTCAGCGTCTCTGCCCTCTCCCTCTCTCTAACTCCCCCCTCAGCATCTCTGCCCTCACCCACTCTCTAACTCTCCCCCTCTATCTAACTCCCCCCTCAGCGTCTCTGCCCTCACACTCCAACTCCAGTCCAACCCATATTATGCGCAATGTTTGGTTTCTGCACATGTGATCACATCGCAGAACAACAAACACCTCTGCTGATTGCAGAGGTGCTTGCGGTGTTAGAGCAGCCAGCGATCGCAAATGGAGGCAGGGGGTGGAATGCACCTCCTCCTGCATTTGCATTGCTTGAGGATCCCACATGATAAGTTGCTGTGAGCAGCTTATCATGTGCAATCCAAACTGAATCAGGCATCTTCTAAAAATGTATATTAATATAACATCAATGGCGAGGGTTTGGCTGACTTATCTGGGGAGGACGGAGGCCAGAACTACACCTGCAAACCTGAGAGAGATGAGACTTACTCAGGCTGCAGTCGCAGCGTCACAGCCACCGATGGTCGTGATGTTTTCTAAACTGCAATCGCAGTTTGTTATGATCACAAAGTGGAGGCAGGGGTGGAATGCACCTCCTCCTGTGTTTGCACTGCTTAAGGATTGAGGATTAAGCGTTATACACATACCACCCCCGGGTCAATAGCCTAACAGCGCACCCCCACTCTCTCCTGCCTTACCATCACTCGCACCACCCCCATCGTCCATGCCCACACTGCTGTTCTCTCTAACTCCCCCCTCAACATCTCTGTCCTCACCCTCTCTGCCCTCGCCCACTCTCTAACTCCCCCTCAGCGTCTCTGCCCTCACCCTCTCTCTAACTCCCCCCTCAGCGTCTCTGCCCTCACCCTCTCTCTAACTCCCCCCCTCAGCCCTCACTAACTCTCTAACTCCCCCCTCAGCGTCTCTGCCCTCACCCTCTCTCTAACTCCCCCCTCAGCCTCTCTGCCCTCACTAACTCTCTAACTCCCCCCTCAGCTTCTCTGCCCTCACCCTCTCTCTCTAACTCCCCCCTCACCCTCTCTCTAACTCCCCACTCAGCGTCTCTGCCCTCACCCTCTCTCTCTAACTCCCCCCTCAGCCTCTCTGCCCTCACCCTCTCTCTAACTCCCCCCTTAGCCTCTCTGCCCTCACTAACTCTCTAACTCCCCCCTCAGCTTCTCTGCCCTCACCCTCTCTCTCTAACTCCCCCACACCCTCTCTCTAACTCCCCCCTCAGCGTCTCTGCCCTCACCCTCTCTCTCTAACTCCCCCCTCAGCCTCTCTGCCCTCACCCACTCTCTAACTCCCCCCTCTCTCTAACTCCCCCCTCATTGTCTTTGCCCTCACCCTCTCTCTAACTCCCCCTCAGCCTCTCTGCCCTCACTAACTCTCTAACTCCCCCCTCAGCGTCTCTGCCCTCACCGTCTCTCTAACTCCCCCTCAGCGTCTCTGCCCTCACCCTCTCTCTAACTCCCCCCTCAGCCTCTCTGCCCTCACTAACTCTCTAACTCCCCCTCAGCGTCTCTGCCCTCACCCTCTCTCTAACTCCCCCCTCAGCCTCTCTGCCCTCACTAACTCTCTAACTCCCCCCTCAGCGTCTCTGCCCTCACCCTCTCTCTAATCCCCCCCTCAGCCTCTCTGCCATCACCCACTCTCTAACTCCCCCCTCAGTGTCTCTGCCCTCACCCACTCTCTAACTCCCCCCTCAGCGTCTCTGCCCTCACCCTCTCTCTAACTCCCCCCCCCCCTCAGTGTCTCTGCCCTTACCTCTCTATAACTCCCCCCCTCAGAGTCTCTGCCCTCACCCTCTATCTCCCCCCTCAGCGTTAATGCCCTCACCCTCTCTCTAACTCCCCCCTCAGCTCTAACTCTCTAACTCCCCCCTCAGCATCTCTGCCCTCAACCTCTCTATCTAACTCCCCCCTCACCCTCTCTCTAACTCCCCCCTCAACGTCTCTGCCCTCACCCTCTCTCTCTAACTCCACCCTCAGCCTCTCTGCCCTCACCCACTCTCTAACTCCCCCCTCTCTCTAACTCCGCCCTCAGTGTCTCTGCCCTCACCCTCTCTCTCTAACTCCCCCCTCAGCCTCTCTGCCCTCACTAACTCTCTAACTCCCCCCCTCAGCGTCTCTGCCCTCACCCTCTCTCTAACTCCCCCCTCAGCGTCTCTGCCCTCACCCTCTCTCTAACCCCCCCCCCTCAGCCTCTCTGCCATCACCCACTCTTTAACTCCCCCTTCAGTGTCTCTGCCCTCACCCACTCTCTAACTCCCCCCCTCAGCGTCTCTGCCCTCACCCTCTCTCTAACTCCCCCCTCAGCGTCTCTGCCCTCACCCTCTCTGCCCTTGCCCACTCTCTAACTCCCCCCACAACGTCTCTGCCCTCACCCTCTCTCTAACTCCCCCCTCAGCGTCTCTGCCCTCACCCTCTCTCTAACTCCCCCCCCTCAGCCCTCACTAACTCTCTAACTCCCCCCTCAGCGTCTCTGCCCTCACCCTCTCTAACTCCCCCCTCAGCCTCTCTGCCTCACTCTCTCTCTAACTCCCCCCTCAGCCTCTCTGCCCTCACTAGCTCTCTAACTCCCCCCTCAGCATCTCTGCCCTCACCCTCTCTGCCCTTGCCCACTCTCTAACTCCCCCCACAGCGTCTCTGCCCTCACCCTCTCTCTAACTCCCCCCTCAGCGTCTCTGCCCTCACCCTCTCTCTAACTCCCCCCCTCAGCCCTCACTAACTCTCTAACTCCCCCCTCAGCGTCTCTGCCCTCACCCTTTCTCTAACTCCTCCCTCAGCCTCTCTGTCCTCACCCTCTCTCTAACTCCCCCCTCAGCCTCTCTGCCCTCACTAACTCTCTAACTCCCCCCTCAGCTTCTCTGCCCTCACCCTCTCTCTCTAACTCCCCCTCACCCTCTCTCTAACTCCCCCCTCAGCATCTCTGCCCTCACCCTCTCTCTCTAACTCCCCCCTCAGCCTCTCTGCCCTCACTAACTCCCCCCTCAGCGTCTCTGCCCTCACCCTCTCTCTAACTCCCCCCTCAGCGTCTCTGCCCTCACCCTCTCTCTAAACCCCCACCCCCCTCAGCCTCTCTGCCATCACCCACTCTTTAACTCCCCCCTCAGTGTCTCTGCCCTCACCCACTCTCTAACTCCCCCCCCCTCAGCGTCTCTGCCCTCACCCTCTCTCTAACTCCCCCCTCAGCGTCTCTGCCCTCACCCTCTCTGCCCTTGCCCACTCTCTAACTCCCCCCACAACGTCTCTGCCCTCACCCTCTCTCTAACTCCCCCCTCAGCGTCTCTGCCCTCACCCTCTCTCAAACTCCCCCCCCTCAGCCCTCACTAACTCTCTAACTCCCCCCTCAGCGTCTCTGCCCTCACCCTCTCTCTAACTCCCCCCTCAGCCTCTCTGCCCTCACCTCTCTCTAACTCCCCCCTCAGCCTCTCTGCCCTCACCCACTCTCTAACTCCCCCCTCAGCATCTCTATCCTCACCCTCTCTGCCCTTGCCCACTCTCTAACTCCCCCCACAGCGTCTCTGCCCTCACCCTCTCTCTAACTCCCCCCTCAGCGTCTCTGCCCTCACCCTCTCTCTAACTCCCCCCTCAGCCCTCACTAACTCTCTAACTCCCCCCTCAGCCTCTCTGTCCTCACCCTCTCTCTAACTCCCCCCTCAGCCTCTCTGCCCTCACTAACTCTCTAACTCCCCCCTCAGCTTCTCTGCCCTCACCCTCTCTTTCTAACTCCCCCCTCACCCTCTCTCTAACTCCCCCTCAGCATCTCTGCCCTCACCCTCTTTCTAACTCCCCCCTCAGCCTCTCTGCCTTCACTAACTCTCAAACTCCCCCCTTAGCTTCTCTGCCCTCACCCTCTCTCTCTAACTCCCCCCTCACCCTCTCTCTAACTCCCCCCTCAGCGCCTCTGCCCTCACCCTCTCTCTCTAACTCCCCCCTCAGCCTCTCTGCCCTCACCCACTCTCGAACTCCCCCCTCTCTCTAACTCCCCCCTCATTGTCTCTGCCCTCACCCTCTCTCTCTAACTCCCCCCTCAGCCTCTCTGCCCTCACTAAGGGGGAGATTCTCTAAGAATCTCCGCCCCCCTTCACAGCGCATCGCATATTTAATTATCGCATATGCTGTAACATATGCGATAATTAAGGCAAAGGACAGCTCTTGCGTTAAGAGCTGTCCTTTGCGGTGAGAGTCGCCGGGTCCCAGCAGGTCCCGGCGGCTCTCCCCTCCCTCCCACACCCGGCGCTGCTGCTGCTGCGCCGGGCTCTCCTCCTCCCTGCACCCGGAAGAGGATTAGTGCAGGGAGGAGGTCACAGGTCCGGGCAGCACTGCGCTGTGCTGCCCGGACACAGGTGAGGGGGCGATGCGGGGCGGCGGGGGGTCGGCGCGGGGCGGCGGAGAGTTGCGATAGAAGCCCATTGGCTTCTATGGGCATCGCCAGATTTTTCTGGCGATGCCCCCCGCCGCGATAACCCAAAACAGCATCCCAAAATGCGGTAAAAACCCGATAACAGGTTTTTACCGCATTTTAGCTTAGAGAATCCCGCCCTGACTATCTAACTCCCCCCTCAGCATCTCTGCCCTCACCGTCTCTCTAACTCCCCCCTCAGCGTCTCTGCCCTCACCCTCTCTCTAACTCCCCCTCAGCCTCTCTGCCCTCACTAACTCTCTAACTCCCCCCTCAGCGTCTCTGCCCTCACCCTCTCTCTAACCCCCCCCCCCCCTCAGCCTCTCTGCCATCACCCTCTCTCTAACTCCCCCCTCAGCGTCTCTGCCCTCACGCTCTCTCTAACCCCCCGTCAGCCTCTCTGCCATCACCCAATCTCTAACTCCCCCCCTCAGCATCTCTGCCACCCTCTCTCTAACTCCCCCCCCCTCAGTGTCTCTGCCCTCACCCTCTCTATAACTCCCCCCTCAGAGTATCTGCCCTCACCCTCTATCTCCCCCCTCAAATGGTGTCTGA
>NW_028142227.1:0-119516 GCF_055691185.1 Crinia signifera | reverse complement strand
TTGTTGCTGTCATTCAGAATGCATTTACATAAACAGTAATAGTAGCAGTAAAAGATCTGACTTAAAACACCTACAGTAAAACAGAACAGGTGTTATATATTATACAAAGAATTGGTTGATGATGTGTAGGTTTACGTGCACATAGTTGTCACTGTAAAAAAATTGCTACAAGAAAAAATCAACACAGAAAGGTCAACACATGTAAATGTTGACATAAGTGTGGCACTTCATTGGTGTCCATGTCGACACATGAGAATGAATATGAAAACATTGAAAAAAGAAAAATAAATCTTCAAAAACTCATGTCAACCTTTTTCATTGTCGACCATAGCCGTGTCAGTGTTTTGCATGTGCCATTTAATCCTGGGGTTGCCGTGAATCGCGAGAGGGGGGGGGGAGGGAGGAGGTGAGGTGTGTCCGCGAATCACGGGCGGAGGGGTCGGGGGTGGATGCCGTGAATTGCGGGGGGGGGGTGTGGGTGCCGCGAATCGTGGGAGGGGGGGACGCGGGGGGTTGCAGTGAATCGTGGGAGGGTGGGTCGCAGGGGCGGGGGGTTGCCGCAATGACAGGGAGGGGAATCGCGGTAGGGGGGGTCGCGGGGGGTGGGGGGTACCGCGAGGAAGGGGGGGCTGGCACAAATCGTGGAAGGGGGGGGGGTCGCGGGGTGCCACGACTCGCAGGAGGGGGGGTGTCACGGGGTGGGGCCGCAAATCGCGGGAGTCGCCGCGAATTGGGGGGGGGTGTGCTGTGAATCGCGGGAGGGGGGGTCGCCGGGGTGTGCCGCGAATCGCCACAAGAAAAATCAACACAGAAAGGTCAACACATGTAAATGTTGACATAAGTGTGGCACTTCATTGGTGTCCATGTCGACACATGAGAATGAATATGAAAACATTGAAAAAGTGAAAAATAAATCTTCAAAAACTCATGTCAACCTTTTTCATTGTCGACCATAGCCATGTCAGTGTTTTGCATGTGCCATTTAATCGTGAGGTTGCTGTGAATGGGGGGGGAGGGACACATTGTTCTGTTTCTGACTTTCTTCTTAATTTATGGATTACCATCACCTGTGCTTAAACACCTTTCTTATCAATTACCCTGTTTAAAACAGGTGATGACAATCATAAATTAAGATGGAAGTCCACAAACAGAGCATTCATGTTGGGAGGTATGGAGGTGTGGGGCGCTCACCTGGTGAGTAGCTGTGTCTTTGCTGTGTAACATGTGAGTCAGAGGCTCCACCCAGCGTTACAGCTTCAGACACACTTTGACTGACAGATGTAGCCAAATATATAAGAGATTATTATTATTTTAATATGCAGTACAGTAAGACCAGCAACCCTTACCACCAGCATAGCTCTGCCCCAACACTCATGAAGCACCGCCTACATGTTTTGATTGGCCCACAATCCAATCAGTCAAAGAAAATGGATCACCATCAATAGGTAAAAACATTGATGGTCATCCATTGCATAGTGTGCCACAATCAATGGGCAGTTGCACTATTGTCATCAATTGCAAAGACGTCCATCCCTAAAGCTGTGCACACACAGTGCAAGTGAGCCTCTGTGCTAAATTTGCAGTTAAGCACAGATGGCTCAGCATTGTGTACTGAACAATCTGTCAGGGCCAGTGTGAGAACATTGGCGATGACTAGATTTATAACTGGAAGCAGTGTAAATCTAGTAAAGCAACAGCGACGCGCGGGACCGCGCAATCGTCATCACCAGAGGGTATACACGTGGAGTGATCCTTTTTTCATTTCTAAGCGATCTAGTCAGATCACTTAGAAATAAGCCTCATATCCCCCTGGGCGGGATGTATTAATGTAAATCGCCAGCCGCCGCGATGCTACCGCATATGTACTAACATATGCGGCTAGCATCGGGTAGCGGTGACGGAGACCCCCGCGATACCTGTAATGTGGTGTGCGGGGGTCTCCGTCACATCCTGGCGGCTGTCAGTGTCCCCCTGCCTCTCCTCCTCCTCCCTACAGCCGGATGTCCTCCCGGCTGTGACACCTGCTGAGGGAGGAGTAGATCGATGGAGGATGGGTCGCAAGGACGGCGGGCGGCGATAGAAGCCCATAGGCATCTATAGGGTATCGCCACCCAGAGGTGGAGATACCCTGCCAGGCGGAGATGGGGCGGACGGGTAATGGTACAAAGGAAAATGCGGTAAAACCCACGTTTTATCACATTTTCCCTTTAGTACATCCCGCCCCCTGTGTGTATGCCCCATTAGGATGGTAGATAATACAGTATACACTTTAGACTACAGTATAACTAATGTGACAATAATCCCTGTATAACCATCCAGCAAGCAATCCCGGCGGGTGACATGTACTTGGTGTCACCTGAACGCAGCAGTGATCCCAGCCTATATACAGTATGCCCAGTTATCCTACATCTGCACTAATGGCTACGTGTAGTTTGCTAGCCTGTACGGTTTGGCTCACCTGTATCTCACCACATTGGCATGCCGGGCACATATTTACCATTACACTCACATGTGTTTATTATCATAGAACATAGCAAAGCGCGCATAGCTACTGCAGCAGAGAGAGAACATATGGTATACACACAGAGGCTTCCCATAGATTATAATCTGGTCTATATACACCTGTGTCACACTTTGGGAAAGCAGATAGATAATTTACAGTGTATAATAATGCAGACAGCACTGGGGCTGAGATATTACAACCTGAGCCATAGAGTAGCGCTGCTGAGGATACACTGGTATGCCCATACACATAGATATCCCCAGGAGCACCATGCAGCAGCCCTGTGGGAGTCACATACATGACCAACATACAGACTGAGCTCCAGTCCTCACCCACAGGTTGCTCAATGCTCAGGGGGTGTTCTGCACATGTGCACTTACCAGCTGCTTCTTCTACGCAGGGGCATGGCGTCCCAGTCAGTGACTGCCTCCATCAGAAAAGCCGGCAGAGTGCTTATGTAGGGGGAGCAGCAGTGATGACGATGCATTATGTGCCAGGTGTAGTTCCAGCAGCTGCCAATAGGTGGCGATGGTGCGGCACAGCGTGAATGACGTCACTGCATTGTAGCTACGAGATACACGAACAGTCCGTGTATGAGTGGCTCGTACAGTGGCGTGTACCGTTAGTTCAGCGTCTGGGACAGCCACTCAGGCTGAGCCACCACGGGTTCGAATCCTCCTCCAGTGTCTGCTGTTTCAGGGGCGTGGGGTGTAGCGCCTTCGGATCCGGGAGCAGCCAGAGTTTTTGACTCATCCACTGATACCACAATATTTTCTGCTCAAACTACATAATATTAATAATTAGCCACCATATATAACCAGGAGGAATAACTTTAAGTGGGGGCTGGACGGAGTCTGTGTACAGACCAATTGTTCTAAATATACAGTTTATTCATTGGCACAAAACAGCAAAATAGGTTAAAATTAAAAAAGTGCATTAAGAAAAAAGTGAATAGAAATTGGAGCTGTGTGTCCGTGTCGCTGTACACTTATACAGTGCCCGTGTCAGCAGATTTCCACATACACAATTTTCTTTAATAACTCATGTCGACCTATTCCTGTGTTGACCTTTTTCATGCAGCCTTTTGGATTGTGTTGACCGTTTTCAGCGTCAATTTAAACCAGGTCGATCTTTTACATATGTAGACCTTTTCACTGCCGACCAAAAGATCTAATTACTGTCGACTTAATGACCCTCACCCCTGGTCACAGCGTCTATAAACTGTTATGTAGGACAGGAGACAAGTTCCGAAAACTAAAATATCATAAATTCCCAAACGTTGGGCAAAAGAAGCAGCCTCTGTGTTTTCCTTCACATGTAGTCATACAGGTAGAGTCGGACAACAGGAATAATAGGCGCTACATGATAATGTATTTATAGCATTCCTCCCAACTGTCCTGATTACAGTGGTATGGTCCCGCTATTTGGAGCCTGCCCTGATGTCCCTTGAGGGGAGGTGATCATGGCTGCTCTGCTTTGTGGAGCAGCCGGTGATTGCTGGATAGGTGCCGTGCGCAGCAAGGAGAGACGGGGCTGGGTACGCTGGCAAAGAGGATGGAAAACCCGGGGCCTCGATGCCCGGTCCCGCCCCCGTTGCACATAGCCCCGCCCCTTTCCAGGGCCAGCTGCATGCAGGTCCCACTGATCTATTGGTAAAAGTTGGAAGGCATGTTCGATGTTCTGTGTATACAATACATTCCTTTTTCTTTTTTAATAGTAGGATCGGCAGCAATTAGCTGTATGCTCTGGCCTTCGTCTGCGGATCTTCGCCTCCAGTGAAGTGTATGGCCTTTGTCAAACATACATAAAAAAAAATAAAAAAATGATACCCGATCTATTGTCTGCGGGCAGACGTGATTCTAGTCTGGCTCTAAACACAGATATTTCTCCATTCCCTGGAGAGAAAGAGAGAAATTGGCCTCACACCCCTTGCTGAAACAGGTAAGGATCATATGGTCGACCTAAAGATTGTCGACAGTCATTAGGTCAACATACTGCAAGGTCGACATGGGTCAAGGTCAACAGGTCATTTGGTCCAAAAAAGCATTAGGTCAAAATGGTCTAGCTCAACATAGGGTTTTGTACTTTTTTTTTTACCCGAATGCCGACACAGTCAACATGGACACAGGATTAAGTGCACCGCATCCCCTCGCATGTCTGGCTGTGCTTGGCACTCTATGTTATTCTCCCACCACACCCTAGTGCAGGCGTTCCCAACCACGGTCCTCAAGGCACACCAACAGTACAGGTTTTAATGATATCCAGGCTTGAGCACAGGTGTCTTAATTAGTACCTGTGATTTGGATTAATCCATCTGTGCTGAAGCCTGGATATCACTAAAACCTGCACTGTTGGTGTGCCTTGAGGACCGTGGTTGGGAACGCCTGCCCTAGTGGATGGTAGGGCATGAAATTCCGCCTGTCGGCACATGTCGGCTCAAAAAACCCCCCGAAAATCCAGTGAAAAACCCAGTCGACCTAGACCATGTTGACCTAATGACCTGTCGACCTAGACCCATGTCGACTTTGCAGTATGTCGACCTGATGACTGTCGACCATCTGATATCGCTGATACAGGTTAATAGATAGAGGCTATCAATCCGAACGGCCTGTAATTGGTATAGCTATCTCACCCCTGCATTACTATATTAAGTATCAATTGGTAATGGGGGAGGCGCACCCAGGAATATGTATTAGACTTGGAAGCAAAGAAAGATAAAGTATTCCTACAAGGGGCAATCTAGGTTAGCATATATTAATGTTCTGATTAATGTTATAGGTACATTAATAAAGTGGCCCAAGAAACAGAGAATTGGCTAAAACATGATGTTTATTGAATCATTTATTAAGGACAGCGAAATATTAAAAACATAAGTGAAAAGTGATAAATGTGAAATAAAGTGCATTAGAAAAAAAATTAAAATAAGTCTGTTACGTGTGTGTTATCGGTCATAGCATGTGTGTCTGTAATACTGTTATTAATCTCCACGCAAATATCAATTATTGCTCTAATTAGGCAGTCTTGTAAATTCATCAACAAAGGGACATGTGCACGTTTCAAGATGACGGGTGCAGCAAAATTGTTAGGAATAAAGGTGCGTACACACGGGGCAATATGATCGCTGGCAATATATTGCTAGCAATCATATCAGCAATCATATTGCCCAGTGTCCCGTTTTGTGAAAACGGGAGCGCGCACCCGGCGATTTATCGCTGGTGCACACTCCAATCACTGGCAATATGGTCGCTCAGCAACCATATTCCCAGCTATTTCAGCCCCTATCGCCCCCGTGTGTACACAGCATAATCGCCCCCGGATGATGTCAGCGAACCGGGACCAGGGCGGTCTTTTCGTATGGGCTTAATGGGCACTTGCTCTGGGGCCCCAGGTGTATAAGGGCCATACTCTGATAGCTGAGGATCCCCTTTTTCCAGGGATACCAGAATTTTTAAAATCGGCCCTGGGGAAATGGAGATATCCAACTTCAAAGCAGCAGTCCACATCTGACCTGTTAATTGCACTTCCCAGTCAGAATTCTCAGGTTCTCTCTGACTTAAGGTGCCCATACACGTCTCGATGCGGGCGTGCATTTTGAGCTTAAATAGCACGCATCGCATTCATCCTTGTACATGCGTTGTGCATACAATGCGATGAAAAGCAAGTACAAAAAGTATGTGCAGCACATACTTTTCTCTTTCAATGGTCCTGGTGACACAGCTTCACATTGGGATGTAGGAGGGTCCGCAGGAGCCAGGCACCTATCCTAAAGCTTTTGGAGGGTAGGCTCCTCCCCTACTGCATCCCAGACTCCTCAGTTCGTGTTAGGTGCCCACTGGAGTGGGTGCTATTCTAAAGGGCTGCCGGAGCAGCTGAAGGAGTAGAGTTAGTTAGGGTTTTTATTATTTTATTAACTTTTACACTAGCTAGGTAGGCACAGTGTGAGGATTCTCATTAGTGAATCCTCACACTGCTAGCACAGCAGGAGCTGACAGAAGCGCGTCCTGTCAGCTCACTGTGCACAGGGGAGACGCTGCCTGGCCTCCCTGTGCAGCGCTTACAGCTTCTTTTAAGAAGCTACGAAAACTCCACAGAATGATACTGAGCGCTGATTACCTATTCTACCGACTGTCCAGGATACACAACCAGTGTCCAACATACAAATTCTCAGTTGAAGTAAAAAAAATTGTGACATCTAGTGGTGCGAATAGGAACTGCAGGCAATCATCCCGATCATCCCTTTTTGTGATCATCCTTTTAGTACATCCGCAAATGGTGCCCTGCATACACAAATACATCCACTATAACCACAAACCCTAGCATACTACACATCCTATAACTAGCGAGTCTACCACATACCGACATCCTAAAAAAGAAACCTCCTCTATTACCCATAACGCCCAGCATAAACACACAACAGCGCACATATACCTGTACCACAGCCGCACAGCATCTGCCATGAGCCTGACGTCTGCCTTGTGTCCCGTGTCCTCGGCTCCTGCAGCAGGAGGTGCTGGGTCGTCCTCTGCTCCGCCTGTTGTGCTGTTCTGGGTCGGCCTCTGCTTCCACCCCCGGCTCCTATCAGGCTGGGGATCCTCCTCTATCCTCTCCTCCGCTGGGCTGTCACCTGTCCTCTGAGCAGCTCCTGTCCTTGATGTTACATCGTGTTCTTAACTTACTTTCGGGCAGGCATCTCTAGGGGCAGCTCCGCACCACTGAGGGGGCTTCTACAGGTCTACAGCTAGGGGTCCTTTGCATGTCCTCCAGTCCTGGTTCCTCGAGAGCGGGTGTCCTCCGCGGTGCCTGCGCACCTTGGTCTCCACTTGCTGCGTCCTCTATCTTCTTCGGAGCAACTTCAGGAGAATCCTCCGGCTGGGTGTGCTCCCAGGTAATTTACCCCCTCAGCACCTTCTTCCTTGAGGTTCTAGTCTTCACCCTCTCGGCTCCTCCACAGGCAGGCACTATGTAGGACACCTCGGCAGCACACATCATTCTGTTCTCTCCGGGTTTGGGGCTCCTCCTGTGGTTGGCAGCTAGTGGGGGCAGCGCGGTTCCCTTCCCTCTGGCAGGTGGCAGCAGTAGGGGACTTGGAGGAGCCTGGCTCTCCTGGCGCCATTCCTGGTCTCACAGCTGCGCAGCCTCCGCTCCTTACAGGTTAGCAGCTCACAGCACTGCACAGGCCCTTGTCCTCTCCAGGGATCACCCTTCCCGGTGCCGGCTCTCTCTGTTGTGGGTTATGCATCGCTGCAGCACCGCCTCTGATCCCCCTGCCCTACCTCTCTATAGTCCCTCTCACTGGCTCACCCGCCATATCCTGTACTGGCTGTATCATATATTTTTATATTTCTTTATACTCAAAGGCTATATATCCCCCTTCCCACACAGATTTAAGTTGCGACTATTTGACACAGTGGCTGCCTTGATAAAGGTACCAGTGGGGACCGAAACGTCAGAAGATCTCTCTTGCAGAAAATAAACTTTGGATTACCTCCTGGTTGTACCTCCATTGAACTACAGACTGGTGAGTGCTGTTTATTCCCCCAGTGGGGGTTCTTTCTGGTATCTATCTATCTAAGGAATTATCCAAGCAGGCAGCGGCACTCCGTGGGCTTAACAATGTGTTTATTGGAGGTGACCGACGTTTCGGGGACTGGATACCCCTTTGTCAAGGTGTACAACGCGTGCGGGTGACACAGCAAACATTTAAATACATACAGCATGTGCATACTCACCATTCCCGTACGTGGAGCGTCCCAGTTGCGTCCAGTGCGGCTTCCGGTGCGGGCGGATGTCAGTGGGCGGAGCCTCACTGCATCATCACGCTCCCCTCTGTTGTAGATGGGTTGCTATGGTGACCCCACCGTATCGCCCACTTCTGTATGACAACCTCTGCTCCAGGATCCGGGTTTGGCTTCTGCCTATAACAACACATAAATGGAACATAAATAACCTACATTAAAACAGTAAAACAATGTTAAAAAATGGTGCAAGTTTGAAGTGTAAATTTCAGATGCCACGGGACTACTGCCCGAGCAATGTTTAAGAAGTGATGTGAAGAAGATGTCACCGCATCTAGCGTGACAATTGTATGGTGTTAACACAGGGATCCGGACGGGTGTGTTACATATGGATCTCTGTATACAATAATAACATGGTCAAACTGATCGCTAATGATCATGTTTGTAAATCGGAGATGTCAGGCTCTAACACATGGGGGAGATGTGCTGTGGGATCTCTATGAATTACAGGGGCGTGTTGTACCATAAATATCGGCTCCACAAGTGATATATATGCTTCATGTTGTCTTTGAGAACAGAACAGCAGTATAGCGTGTATATATATATACTATGTATACATCGGGGGAAATGTACCAAAATGGATTCGTAGGCAGAAATACGCCTATTTTTTACACATTTGTATTTTTGGGATTTACACACACTTCTTTGTATGTCAAACCGACAGATCGCAATACTATACTTAGACACAACAGCTCGCACCCACGCAACACGGTGGAGAGTCTCCCATACTCAGTTTTTGAGAGTATGCAGGATCACTGATACCGACTCTGAAACCCATCACCAACTGGACATCATGCAGCAGAAGTTCGAGGACAGAGGCTACCCCAGACAGGGCCTACTTAAAGCCAAGGCCAGGGCTCTGGCGTGTGAGCGCATCACTCTTATCACAGGTGCAACACCTAAAGTCATAAAGCCATGTATTCCATGGGTTAATGACTTTAGCTCTGCCAGCCGAGAAACCACCAGCAGAGTAAAAAACTGGTGGGAAATTGTGCGTTCGGATCCCGAGCTACCGGTGTTCAAAGACACCAAGCTGATGCCGAGCTACAAGCGCGGCCCAAACTTGAAGGACCTATTGGTCAAGACCGAGATTACAAATTTTGACACCCCTTCTAGACAAATCAGACCCACCAGAATGGGCTGTTACCGGTGCCTAGGCTGCACAACATGCAGCTTCGTGACAGCTTGCACCGAAGTTGCACATCTCTATACGGGTAAATTTTTTTTAAATCAGATGGCCCCTCACGTGCACGACTAAATTTGTTATCTACATCATTTATTGTCCATGTGGAATACATTACATCGGCAAGACCGATTGTGCCATACGGGCAGCCCTTCATTCTGGCTCAGGGGAGCAACCAGTGACCAGGCATTTCGCCAAGGCCAAACATAACATGGCAATGATCAAATATAAGATCATAGACCACGTGCCGGTACACATACGGGGTGGCAACCGTTCCAAACAGCTTCTGCAGCTTGAGTCCAAGTGGATTTACAAAATGGACACACTACACCCTAAAGGCCTTAATGACACACTTGGCCTACATAATTTTTTGTAACCATTTTGGTCCACTAACACACAATCATGTCTTCCTTCTTCCTTTTCTCTCCCCCTTGTTAAAGGTACTTGTCATCCCACTGTGTGACACCAGTCCCCCAGCCTTATCGGTGTCCAGGTGACACACCAGGATAACATATAATATACAAGATGCTGGCATTCTGTTGTTGCAATTTCTGGCTTCTGGTGCTATGCGCATACAGTGATGCTGGCTGCATCACCCCACACAGGGCTGTTTTTGCTTATTATAGATACCCAGCAGGGACTCAGATTGCATTTAAACCACTCACGCCATAGGGTTTTGCACCTCACCCAGCATATGCACTTTGACTTTTGCCCAGTGCGGCTCCAATTCGGGGCCGCACGCAGTTATCTTTTTATACGTATACCCTTTTTAAATGTTCGTTTTTTATTATATATGTCTTCTCATTTTTAGCCACTAGATGTCACTATGTAGTCATAATATGGTCATGTCCACTTGTTTTTTTGCATTTTTTATTCACTTGCATCCTCTGAAGTTTTGTGTATGTATGGCAGGGTTGCCGACTTTCTTCTTCTCCTCTCCGGGAGAAGCCCGGAGAGGAGAGATTCAGTAGCCGCTCAGGGGGCGGGGCTTAAGCGTGACATCACTAAGCCCCGCCCCCATGCTGTTAAACCAGCTAATGTAGTGATCTCCGTGGAGGGGGCGGGGCTAAAATGACGCGATTGTGTCATTTTAGCTCCGCCCCCTCCTCTGAGACCCGAGGATTGCGGCATTTTAATGCCGCGATCCGGGGTACAGCGGGGGTCCCCCCTGAATCCGGGAGGGTTGCCCACCCTTCCGGGGGGCCGGGAGGGAGCCCCGATTTTCGGGAGACTCCCGGAAATTCCGGGAGGGTCGGCAACCCTGATGTATGGATGCCTTTGTTGCTTTATGACTTCTGTAGCACGATACTTGTATTCATGCTAATGTGAGCTGCAATCTCTTTCCCAGCCCACCCACGTCACCGCGGGATGACGACCGTGATGACGCGCGGTCAGCTGGACGCCGCCGAACGTGGTGACGTCACTGCTGTGCGCAGTACTCCGGAAACCGGCCTGTGGATGCTCGTGGGGGACGGCTACAGGGAGGGGGTAAGTTAGCGCCTATTTGTTAACATGTCTTATAAATACCCATGCACTTGCACTTTATTCTGTACTTCACCCTGTCTGCATTTTGTCCTGACGACGGGGGTCCGGCCCCCGAAACGTTGACGCCTGTAAGACCACTTATGGAATAAACACGGCCTTTTGATTTCACCAGCATTTGTGAGTCCTCGAGTGCCCATTCATTTCGTCATAGTATTCTGTGGGCAGTTCATTGTGGCTGCCCTCTGAAAGCTGGCACCGGGGCAAGCTACACATCTCAGCTCACTTCAGTCCAGAGTGACGGCCCTTCCGGATATATATATATATATATATATATATATATATATATGGAACAAAGAGTGGGGTACCCTTTCAATGCGCTAGATAAAGTAGATTGGGCAGCACTCTGTCAGTCCCCCCTGTTAGCAGGGGAAGTGGGGAATAGAAGAAAAAAGATAGAAGACGCGCCACTATTTTATGGAGATCCACCACCAGAAGGATCAAGAAAATATATCGATTGGTCACTGTACAACAGTATTTAATACAATTAATTTAAAAACAAAGTAAAAACATTTTTGCTTGTATGCAGTCAGTTGGTCGAATCGATATAATCAGGAAAAAACTCCCAAGGCGTTTCGTCAAAAAAAATGACTTCCTCAGGGGTAACTTTCTAGGTGGTGGAGAAAGGCCATATTACTAATTTAGTATAAACACAATTAAGTAGTTACTTTTTCAATACTGAGAATGTACATACCCTTAGGTAAATGGATAGTGAATGTAAGTTTTCACTCCGGATAGCGGTCTTACTGACAAACTGTACAAAAGTGTGCAAATGGATCCCTTGGAGATCTTAATGCTGGTATCCAGCTGCAACTATAGCATAATAATAGAGTATACAAAGAAAATAAAATACTGTACTCTATTATTATGCTATAGTTGCAGCTGGATAAACCGCCAATGCATCTACCTGGCTACCCCGCTAGTGGGGAGCCAGGGTATACGTATCCCTGCCATGCTTGTGGCTGAAGGAAGTCCGCGAGGCACGCTGCATGCAGCGGCGACCGGATTCTCTGTTACTGTGGTCCCCTTGCAGGCAGGTAGGGCAGGGTGCTACCTGCCTGTCTGACCGCGCTGTACTCTCACAGAACTGAGCCGCGCTGTACTCTCAAAGTACTGAGACGCGCTTTTAGAGCAATCCCACCTGGTTCCCTGCTAACAGGGACCCGGGGGCATACTTACCCCTGTAGCTGCTGTACGCGCCGAGGCTTGCGGTCCACGAGGCGCGCTGCATGCAGCGGCGCCGGGGACCCCGGAACGGTGGTTCTGTCAGCCAGGTTCCGGAGGCAAGCTGCAAGCAGCTGCAACCGGTCCCTCAACAGCGCCCTCGTCGCAGGCAGATAGGGACAGGGACTATCTGCCTGTGTAGATCTTAAAAATCCGGAAAAATAAAGAAAAAATTAGAAAAGCCCAAGAGTGAGCTAACAATGCGCCCAGCTCCCGCAGGGCACATGCTAAGACTGCCTAGGAGAGGAAGTAGAAGGGGAGGAGTTAGTCACTGTTAATTTATTCTAAAGTGCCCTGTGGTCGCCCTTCTATTCCCCACTGTAACTCTCCAGTGTCACCTAGTGGAGGAAAGAGAAATAATGATGCAGCTGATAAACCTCCCATTCTCGGGTTACATACATGAGGATAAGATTGAATTAAGCACAAAGATGATAACAAGAGCCGGATGCCCCCCGACAGTCACTATACCGACATTGGAATCCCGACTGCTAAATGCCCGATGAGCCACCGAACCTGCACGGGGCTTCTTTGCTCCCTTGTCAGAGTACCGGTAGTCAGTAAATGTTAGGTAAAACCACAATTAGAAGCCAAATTACAGTATAAGTTGGCTGGGGGCGGGGTCTAATGTTGAGTCTGTTCCGCCACACCCCCTGAAAGCGGCCTGCGGTTGCTTTTCCCAGAGAGGATATTGACAAAGAACCAAGCAATCATCTCCCGGCATTATGCTAGCGCAGCTGTAAAACAACAGAAACTGCTCTAAATGCTTCTTAATCTTCTTCTTTTATCTCTGTCCAAGACGATGGATCCCTAGATCATGCACATGACATTCTAGGGCAGTGGTTCCCAACCGTGGTCCTCAAGTACCCCCAACAGTGCACGTTTTTCAGGTCACCCAGCAGGTGCACTCATTATTCAGACACATTTTAAAAGATCCACAGGTGGAGCTAATTATATCACTTGTGATTCTGTGTGGAGACCTGGAAAATGTGCACTGTTGGGGGTACTTGAGGACCAGGGTTGGGAACCACTGTTCTAGGGCAGTCATGTCCACCCTGCGGCCCTCCGGCTGTTGCGAAACTACAAGTCCCATCATGCCTTGCCATAGTTTTGCTATTAGCGAGTGCTAAAACTATGGCAAGGCATGCTGGGATGTGTAGTTTCACAGGAGCTAGAAGGCCGCAGGTTGTACATGCCTGCTCTAGAGCGTTATCCAGTTTTGGCAGTCACATACAGTAGGTGGGGTCTAATGAACGATACGACCATATTGCTAACACTATCAGTTCTTATACTACTACTCCCAGCATCCGCCGCCATACACTACTTTCCTATATACAGTTTCCCAGAGTGTTTGTGCCACAATAAATATAACAAAAGGCATTGTAACCCCTCCGCATCATTTCAGCCGAGTCGGGTGCGGTCCCAAAGGGCCACCCGGGGGGGGGCGCGGTGCAGTGTCCGCAGGTTGGGGGGGGGGTCACAGGCAGCCTGCACTGCTGTCTGCTATACCCTGCAGACAGCAGTAGCAGAGGAGGTGAATGGATGCCTGTGAGCGGCATCCATTCACCTCCCGGACAAGGGGTGGACGGGGGCTAGCGGCAGCCCAGCAGATTACCTTAGTGCTGGGCTTGCCCCCAGCGCTGGCGGCGGCGATCGGAGATGACATAATCTCCAAGCGGCAGGGGGGATGCGACAGTGGTGTAAAAGGGTGCAAACGCAGGGTCACACCCGGCTTGAAGCAGGGATCAAAAACCCAGATGCGACCTGGCGTTTTTGGTATAAAAGGGGTACTATTAACAAGTCTATGAATCTGATGTAGATCACTTTTCTTTGTGGTTACAACATACTTCCCTCCAATTGAAAACTACAGTCAGGAAAATTACAGTAGGATGCGCCAAGCGCCTTTGTAAGGGGCGTGTCACACAGTGCCCAAAGGGCGTGTCTAACTCCACATGGAGCAGTACGGATGGTGTAATGGTTAGCATTACTGCCTCACAGCACTGAGGTAATGGGTTTGATTCCCACCATGGCTCTAACTGTGTGGAGTTTGTATATTCTCCCCATACTTGCGTGGGTTTCCTCCTGAATGTGTGTGTGTGTGGTAGGGATTAGATTGTAAGCTCCACTGGGGCAGGGACTGATGTGAATGTTCAAGTATTCTCTGTAAAGCGCTGTGAAATATGTGTGTGCTATATAAGAAACTGTTAATAAATAAATAAACCTATGGGCGTGTCTATGCCTAAATGCTTCTTGTGAGATATTTCTATAGAACATTAAGTCTATAGAATTTTTGAAAGGTTTTTTTTTTTTTAAAGAATGATTTTTATTTCAAAGCATCATATAGATAGAACCATACATTGCCTGAATAAAAGTATGCAGACTTCCAGCAACAGTACAGAAAACTAAATGTAGAGGGTGATTCAGACCTGCTTGATTGGCTGCAAGTAACTTTTTCGGTACATCTTTCTAGTAGGGCGTAGGACAGTGGTTCCCAAACTTTTTTTAAATCCCAACACCCAAGAGCAGTGGTTCTCAACCTCGGTCATCAGGACTCCCCAACAGTGTACATTTTCCAGGCCTCCATGCAGGATCACAGGTGAAATACTTTGCTCCACCTGTGATCTTTTAAAATGTGTCAGTGAATAATGAGTGCACCTGCCGGGTGACCTGGAAAACGCAGACTGTTGGGGGGTCCTGAGGACCGAGGTTGGGACCCACAGACCTAGAGAGAGTATCAGAATTTTTTTCACAGCAGCACTAGGCTAAAAGTTTCTTTATTGAAAAATGCCAAAAAAATATATATTTAGTTGATTGTTTATATCGTACTTAAAAGTAATTATGTGGTGAGGCAAGTGATTCACTTCTGTTATCACATATTTTACGATTGGCAGCCACCAGCACTGATTTTGCCTATTATTTTGACCATAATTATAATTACATGACCAGATTAATGTTTTATTCTCAAGACACTGTTATAAATACTCGCAGAGGTTTTCTCAATGCCACAAATCCTTTTCCAGGATGAGCTGAATTAAAACAGTAATAAAACCCACAATAAATATGACTGTTTGTTTTAGAGCAGTATTGGAGTTTAGGGGATTTACTAGTATCAGGGTAGAACAGAAAGCAGTTTATTAACCCCTGGGGTCAGTGTGATACTGACAGGTGTCACAACTGAAGATGTACTGTAACAAGAGACTGTTTAGAATTGGTAACGGTGAGCTGCGGTTATACAGTAGTGAAGAGTTTTCTCCTTCATCCACTAGGTGGCACTGGAGTTACAGTGGGGAATAGAGGGCGACCACTAGGAGCATGGGCACTTTAAGAAATTTACAAGTGTGGCTGACTCCTCCCCTCTACTTCCCCATCCCAGGCAGTCTTAGAATGTGCCCGGGGAGCTGGGTGCAACAGTTTTGTCCTCTTAGGGCAAATAGAATTTTTTATTTCATTTATGTTTGTTTTTACACCTTTTAACATTGAGGACAGACAGGCAGCTTCTGCCGACTGCCTGTCTGCGTCGCGGGAGCTGCCGGGGGGACCCCAGCGCCACTGCTCGCGGTCTGCGCGGGGGTCCCCGGCTCCTGGGACCGCCGTCCCAGAGTGACTGGATGCCGCTGCATGCGGCCGCGCCTCAGTCCGCACAGCCTCACCGCCGCCGGCCAGCAGGCAGGGTATGTATATCCCGGCTCCCCGCTAGCAGGGGAGTCCGGGCAATGGGCGGTGTAAACAGCGCGTCTTTTTCCTGAAAAGCGCGCCATAGAAGCTGCCGGGGGGACCCCATCGCCACTGCTTGCGGTTTGCGCCAGGGTCCCCGGTGAAGGGTTAAAATCTAGAACCCATGTCGCATATAAGAATTTGCACGTAGACTGCTCTCATTTTCAGTAGACTGTTTCTCTATAGCTACATTTCAAGGTTACAGAATAATAAGCCTGTGTGTCTTATCACTTCCTCACTGAGCTTCTACTTTTAACCCCCCCCCTTTGGAATTGCTATGCAGTGTGTTCATGCTTAAACTCCTCTATAATCGAAAACCCCCCTTGTTACTCATTTCTTTGTGTATGATATTTTGTATGCCCTCCTTCCCTTCCCCCCTGTTGAATTTGCCCTGCTACCTAACAGACCAATCAGAATGTAATATGCACTTGTATACACCCATGTATCATGTCTTTTAACTTACTGTTAAACTTCTAATAAACCAGAGTGACTTTTAGCAAGCTGTGGTGTTTGGTCCAAGTTTTGTTAAGAGTTATTCTCCCGGTACCGAGACAGGAGATCACATCGAGGAGGGGGATATAGATATTTCCTTTCAGTCTGGGGGCTCCGAGTCTGGGATCAGCTTGACTGTCTCCTACGCGGTAAGATAGAGAATTTTGTTGTCTGTCTTTTCTGCCGTGGAATTGCAGCCAAACGCTGAAACTGAACTGAGACAAAAACCGATAATTATATCACTTGTGATTCTGTGTGGAGACCTGGAAAATGTGCACTGTTGGGGGTACTTGAGGACCAGGGTTGGGAACCACTGTTCTAGGGCAGTCATGTCCACCCTGCGGCCCTCCGGCTGTTGCGAAACTACAAGTCCCATCATGCCTTGCCATAGTTTTGCTATTAGCGAGTGATAAAACTATGGCAAGGCATGCTGGGATGTGTAGTTTCACAGGAGCTAGAAGGCCGCAGGTTGTACATGCCTGCTCTAGAGCGTTATCCAGTTTTGGCAGTCACATACAGTAGGTGGGGTCTAATGAACGATACGACCATATTGCTAACACTATCAGTTCTTATACTACTACTCCCAGCATCCGCCGCCATACACTACTTTCCTATATACAGTTTCCCAGAGTGTTTGTGCCACAATAAATATAACAAAAGGCATTGTAACCCCTCCGCATCATTTCAGCCGAGTCGGGTGCGGTCCCAAAGGGCCACCCGGGGGGGGGGCGCGGTGCAGTGTCCGCAGGTTGGGGGGGGGTCACAGGCAGCCTGCACTGCTGTCTGCTATACCCTGCAGACAGCAGTAGCAGAGGAGGTGAATGGATGCCTGTGAGCGGCATCCATTCACCTCCCGGACAAGGGGTGGACGGGGGCTAGCGGCAGCCCAGCAGATTACCTTAGTGCTGGGCTTGCCCCCAGCGCTGGCGGCGGCGATCGGAGATGACATAATCTCCAAGCGGCAGGGGGGATGCGACAGTGGTGTAAAAGGGTGCAAACGCAGGGTCACACCCGGCTTGAAGCAGGGATCAAAAACCCAGATGCGACCTGGCGTTTTTGGTATAAAAGGGGTACTATTAACAAGTCTATGAATCTGATGTAGATCACTTTTCTTTGTGGTTACAACATACTTCCCTCCAATTGAAAACTACAGTCAGGAAAATTACAGTAGGATGCGCCAAGCGCCTTTGTAAGGGGCGTGTCACACAGTGCCCAAAGGGCGTGTCTAACTCCACATGGAGCAGTACGGATGGTGTAATGGTTAGCATTACTGCCTCACAGCACTGAGGTAATGGGTTTGATTCCCACCATGGCTCTAACTGTGTGGAGTTTGTATATTCTCCCCATACTTGCGTGGGTTTCCTCCTGAATGTGTGTGTGTGTGTGTGGTAGGGATTAGATTGTAAGCTCCACTGGGGCAGGGACTGATGTGAATGTTCAAGTATTCTCTGTAAAGCGCTGTGAAATATGTGTGTGCTATATAAGAAACTGTTAATAAATAAATAAACCTATGGGCGTGTCTATGCCTAAATGCTTCTTGTGAGATATTTCTATAGAACATTAAGTCTATAGAATTTTTGAAAGGTTTTTTTTTTTTTAAAGAATGATTTTTATTTCAAAGCATCATATAGATAGAACCATACATTGCCTGAATAAAAGTATGCAGACTTCCAGCAACAGTACAGAAAACTAAATGTAGAGGGTGATTCAGACCTGCTTGATTGGCTGCAAGTAACTTTTTCGGTACATCTTTCTAGTAGGGCGTAGGACAGTGGTTCCCAAACTTTTTTTAAATCCCAACACCCAAGAGCAGTGGTTCTCAACCTCGGTCATCAGGACTCCCCAACAGTGTACATTTTCCAGGCCTCCATGCAGGATCACAGGTGAAATACTTTGCTCCACCTGTGATCTTTTAAAATGTGTCAGTGAATAATGAGTGCACCTGCCGGGTGACCTGGAAAACGCAGACTGTTGGGGGGTCCTGAGGACCGAGGTTGGGACCCACAGACCTAGAGAGAGTATCAGAATTTTTTTCACAGCAGCACTAGGCTAAAAGTTTCTTTATTGAAAAATGCCAAAAAAATATATATTTAGTTGATTGTTTATATCGTACTTAAAAGTAATTATGTGGTGAGGCAAGTGATTCACTTCTGTTATCACATATTTTACGATTGGCAGCCACCAGCACTGATTTTGCCTATTATTTTGACCATAATTATAATTACATGACCAGATTAATGTTTTATTCTCAAGACACTGTTATAAATACTCGCAGAGGTTTTCTCAATGCCACAAATCCTTTTCCAGGATGAGCTGAATTAAAACAGTAATAAAACCCACAATAAATATGACTGTTTGTTTTAGAGCAGTATTGGAGTTTAGGGGATTTACTAGTATCAGGGTAGAACAGAAAGCAGTTTATTAACCCCTGGGGTCAGTGTGATACTGACAGGTGTCACAACTGAAGATGTACTGTAACAAGAGACTGTTTAGAATTGGTAACGGTGAGCTGCGGTTATACAGTAGTGAAGAGTTTTCTCCTTCATCCACTAGGTGGCACTGGAGTTACAGTGGGGAATAGAGGGCGACCACTAGGAGCATGGGCACTTTAAGAAATTTACAAGTGTGGCTGACTCCTCCCCTCTACTTCCCCATCCCAGGCAGTCTTAGAATGTGCCCGGGGAGCTGGGTGCAACAGTTTTGTCCTCTTAGGGCAAATAGAATTTTTTATTTCATTTATGTTTGTTTTTACACCTTTTAACATTGAGGACAGACAGGCAGCTTCTGCCGACTGCCTGTCTGCGTCGCGGGAGCTGCCGGGGGGACCCCAGCGCCACTGCTCGCGGTCTGCGCGGGGGTCCCCGGCTCCTGGGACCGCCGTCCCAGAGTGACTGGATGCCGCTGCATGCGGCCGCGCCTCAGTCCGCACAGCCTCACCGCCGCCGGCCAGCAGGCAGGGTATGTATATCCCGGCTCCCCGCTAGCAGGGGAGTCCGGGCAATGGGCGGTGTAAACAGCGCGTCTTTTTCCTGAAAAGCGCGCCATAGAAGCTGCCGGGGGGACCCCATCGCCACTGCTTGCGGTTTGCGCCAGGGTCCCCGGTGAAGGGTTAAAATCTAGAACCCATGTCGCATATAAGAATTTGCACGTAGACTGCTCTCATTTTCAGTAGACTGTTTCTCTATAGCTACATTTCAAGGTTACAGAATAATAAGCCTGTGTGTCTTATCACTTCCTCACTGAGCTTCTACTTTTAACCCCCCCCTTTGGAATTGCTATGCAGTGTGTTCATGCTTAAACTCCTCTATAATCGAAAACCCCCCTTGTTACTCATTTCTTTGTGTATGATATTTTGTATGCCCTCCTTCCCTTCCCCCCTGTTGAATTTGCCCTGCTACCTAACAGACCAATCAGAATGTAATATGCACTTGTATACACCCATGTATCATGTCTTTTAACTTACTGTTAAACTTCTAATAAACCAGAGTGACTTTTAGCAAGCTGTGGTGTTTGGTCCAAGTTTTGTTAAGAGTTATTCTCCCGGTACCGAGACAGGAGATCACATCGAGGAGGGGGATATAGATATTTCCTTTCAGTCTGGGGGCTCCGAGTCTGGGATCAGCTTGACTGTCTCCTACGCGGTAAGATAGAGAATTTTGTTGTCTGTCTTTTCTGCCGTGGAATTGCAGCCAAACGCTGAAACTGAACTGAGACAAAAACCGTGTTCAGGGAACACGTGATACAAAGCCGTGTTCAGGGAACACGTGAGACGAGCCTGTGTTCAGGGAACACGTAATAAAGGTAATTCAAGTCCGGGACTTGAGATTACTAGTTGATTGAGGAAAATTTAAAGGCGCCATAGTTGGTATCTGGGATACCGTGTTGGATCAGGGATCCACAAACCCCCTCGATTTGATCGCCTAAATATATGTATGTACATGTTTGTCTGTTAATGTTGCAAATTGTGTATTTGTTTAAACACTCAGCAGACGGGTGGTAAGTGAACGTACGCTGAAGTGTTCTGTCTGTCTTATATACAATTGTACTGCATATTTTTGTATTAAGGATACTCAGTGGACGGTTGGTAAGTGTGCGGCCGCTGAGTGTCATTACTGTGTAGAGCGATTTTAAGTAGATTTGCAAATTGATTTGGCTACTGAATGTCATTTTGTTTAAAGTCATTTTAAGTACAATTGCGACTTGATTTGTGACAGATATTATTGTGACTATATTGACTGACAGACTGTTATATTATGGGGTCACATCAGAGTAAAGAAATAGAATACCCCCCACCTTTGCCAGGAGAGACATGTAAAGATTATGTTGCCCGTGTCTCTCCCACAAACTACTATCTCATTAACCCATGGATAGACAATTTAGCAGGATGGACAGAGGCTGTTAAAAGCCCAAATCCATTTCCCCGGGATGGATCAAATTACCCATTTTATATGGACATGGTTAAAGGACTTTGTCTGGGAGACAAGGCTGCCTGGCCATGGTATGATCCTGATCCACAATGGAATATGACCTATATGAGGGCAGGAGGAGAGCAATGGCTCACGATTGCTCCATATTGGAAAGATAAATTCACTTTAAAAGGAAAAAAGGCAACAGTTACATGTGCAAATTTACATAAAAAGGAGCAGGGAAGATTAAATAAATTAACTGAGGCAACTTGTCCACCCACAGCACCGCCGCCTTATGCCCGTCTTTACCCGTCACTGACGGATGACGAGATTATGGCCATAGCCGCTGCGTGTCGACAACCTGCCCAGGTCCCACCAGCGCCTTCCAATAGCGGCAGTGGCGGAGCAGGTGGAGGATCTGTTCCTCCCCCCGTCAATGGGATCAACCTTGTAGAATCCACCGAAGATGATGATCATGCATCATCACAAAGTGGAGATGAAAATGAGAAAGATCAGAAACCCCTCCCTGATACTACCACTCGTAAAAGTAGAACGGGTGCCGATTCAAGTATAGTAGACTATAGTCTCACCAGCCCATCAACCACAAGACAGGGAACAAAACTTAAAGGGATCAACGAAGGAGATGCCACAGGGGAATACCCATTCATGACAGTGGGAGATCAGTTACTTAAAAGACCCATTGAAATTGAAGATTTAAATAGGATAGTTAAAAATTGTCCCAAGCCAACAGTGACACCTAGGGGTTGCATCACTTACTTAAAGAAAGCTTGTAAAGGACGTAGTTACACACAAGAAGATATGAGACTTATTATTGATGGTGTAATTGACCATTACAATGGATGGAACTGGGCAGAAGTCAAAACCATTAGTGAATCAATAATAGCAACTGACCAGACTTCTGCCAAGTATCCCTTGAACACACAAAAAGGCATTGAAGACATGTGGGAACAAATAGAAAAACACATGTTAGAGGTATTCAAATCACGTTCATCACTCCCTGTAGCATTAAATTGCAAACACAAACCATCAGAACTTGTAACTGATTTTTGGAAAAGATTTAAGAAATGTTGGACCGAGGAAGCCAATCTACCAATTATAGATAATGACAGCTTGCTTATTTCTACCTTCATTAACAATCTGTTGCCGACCCACATCCTTGCTGTAAAACAGAGCGTCTCTACATGGACGTCTGACAAAATGAATGATTTTGAAAAACATTTGTATGAAAAGGAAGCAGCAGGTTGTTTTGAAGTGAAGAAAAGTACTGTCACACACACACCATTCATACGCATTGCAAATCAAGCCAAACCTAGGGGACCGCGGCAATCATTCCGCCCCCCTAGAGATAATAGACCACCTCAAATGCACAACCCAGGTCCCTCAAAGGGCCAAACATGCTGCTTCAATTGCGGGAGGGATAACCACTGGGCCAGAGACTGCCCCTTCCCTTCCAATAAGCGCCCACAGCCCAATGACCAAGCGCAACCCCGACTTAGGGATAACAGGGACAATAGAGACAGTCCGAGATTTCAGGTTGACTGGCAAGGACAGCAACGCTGATGTTGCCCGAAGGAGGGTACCCCAGTCTATGTCCAGGTTACTGATCACTGGAAAGAACCACCGCTTATCCCACTACTGATAGATGGAATACCCATCTCATTTTTGGTTGATAGCGGGGCCACTACTAGTGTGTTACAACGGAACCTATATGATGGTCCCCTGGTACAGACTGCTCCTTCAATGGGAATCAATGGGATACCCACAAAAGCTTTTGTGACTGAACCAATCCCTGTAGAGACTATGAAGGGTCACTACATGGGAAGACATGAATTTACTGTAATACCTGACTGCCCAATCAATTTACTAGGCAGAGACCTTCTCTCTGTACTAGAAATCACAATCAGCCCGACTGACACAGGAAAAGGGATTGATGTTTCATCTCCCCATCTGCTCATGACCGACTTGACCAATGCAAATCCAGAACTGGACACAGTTGACCCCAAAATATGGTCCACAGGTCCACATGACACAGGACTGATACCTTGTACACCATATAAAGCTACACTCAAACCAGATGCTCCAGTAGTGTATCACAAACAATACCCATTGTCAAAAGAAAAGATTGAGGGTCTTAGACCACTCATACATGAATTTCTATAACAAGGTGTAATCAGACCAGTAGTCTCGCCATACTGCACACCAGTAAACCCGGTTGCAAAAGCAGATGGCTCCGTGAGGTTTGTCCAAGACCTCAGAGCTATTAATCAGCTCATAGTGCCAATTGCACCCATTGTCCCCGATGTAACAGCGCTTCTCACAGTCATCCCTGCAGACGCAGCATTTTTCTCAGTCATCGATCTTAAAAACGCGTTTTTCAGTATACCTGTTGAGACCCAAACACAGTTGTTATTTGCATTCTCTTTTGAGGGTCGCCAGCTAACATGGTGTAGACTGCCACAGGGGTTCATTGACTCACCTGTTGTGTATAGCATCGTGCTCCAATCAACATTAAAACCCTGGTACCCCCCCTATGGTTCCGTCCTGCTACAGTATGCAGATGATCTGCTTCTCTGTAGTTTATGTGAAGAGGAGTGCCGAGAGGATGGTTTATCACTGTTAAAATGGCTCTGTGAATGTGGGCACAAAGTGTCCAAAACAAAAATGCAATGGTGCAAACAGAATGTTGAATACCTAGGTTTTGTCTTAAAGAAGGGAGAGAGGAAAGTCAGTCCACAACGCATTCAGTCTGTACTGGGTCTGGTCCGCCCAAACACCCAAAAAGAAATGCTATCTTTTCTGGGAATGATCAATTATTGCAGACAGTGGATCTCTGACTGTTCCTATTATGACAATATCTTGAGACAAGCCACACTCAATGACATGCCTAGAGAGATAAAATGGTCACAAGAAATGTTAAATGCATATGAAAGTTTAAAGTGTATGTTGATTAAAAGTCCAGCCCTCGGCCTCCCAAACTATGTACAAAAATTTCATTTATATGCAAGGGACAACTGTAAAACCATGGCTGGGGTACTGACACAAGAACATGGAGGTAAGCTGCGCCCTGTTGCATTTTTTTCCAAAGTAATGCCTGTGTCGGTCCAAGGTATGCCTGCCTGTCTTAGGGCACTTGCTGCCTGTGCAATGGTGACTGAGATGGCAACCACACTCACGCTAGGCTCACCCACTGTTCTCCATACCACACATAATGTTGTAGCATTACTTAAAGGGCTACACACACAGCATATGTCAGCACAGAGACTGAGTGGCTACGAAGTCCTCTTACTCAACAACACATCACTTGATATTAAGTATGCAAATACCAATGCAGGACCTGCACCCATTCTCAATGCACTTTTAGGATTAAAAGGCCCAGAGGATGACATTCCTGACGAACATGACTGTACATTGACAATAGAAGCAGAAACTTCACCCCGACTTGACATGTCACCTGTGCCCATTCCAGACGCTGACCGAGTGTTTGTGGACGGCTCATGCAGCAGACCCAATGACTCCACATACCAGGCGGGCTACGCTGTTGTACGCCTCCCAAATGACATCCTGGAAGCTAAACCCATACCATACCAATCAGCGCAAGCAGCAGAGCTCATAGCCCTTACAAGAGCTTGCCAAATGTACAAAGACAAACCTGTCACAATTTACACAGACTCAAAGTACGCACATGGCGTTGTACACGACCATGGAGTAATTTGGGCCAGAAGAGGATTTATAGGAGCTGATGGGAAAGGCATTTCACATGCACGCCTTATCACCAACCTCCTACATGCAATCACATTACCATCTGACATTGCAATTCTGCACTGCAGAGCACATACAGGCAACAAAGATTATGTTTCAAAAGGCAATGCCCTTGCTGATGCAGCAGCTAAAGAAGCAGCACAGCAACCCATTGCACAATACCAGATGCCTGTCATAACTCCCCCCATGATAGATGACCAATTCCTAATCACTGAACTACAAAGCTCAGCAACCCCAGAGGATTTAGCTGACTGGGTATACCCTATATTGCAGAAAAATCCTAAAACAGGATTGATCTGCAAAGAGGGGAGACCATGCATACCACAATCAAGCGCCCCATTGTTCATTGCTCACTATCACGGGGTAGGACACCATAGCAAAACCACCACAGCTATGCTTTTAAACAAAGACTTTTACATCACAGATGTTAAAACATTGGTAGACCAGTATGTCAGCAGATGCATTATTTGTCTACGCAACAATCCCAATAATCCAATGAAAGCAAAGCATCAGCACTTGGAGTATCCTACCACCCCTTTCACACATTTGCAAATTGATTTTACACACATACCTAACAAAGGTACAAAACAGGAGTATGCTCTGGTCATAGTAGATATGTTTTCCAGATGGCCAGAGGCATTTCCCACAAAAGCAGAAGATGCAAAAACAGTTGCACGCATACTGACACAAGAAATCATCCCTAGATGGGGATGCCCGCTGCAGATAGACAGTGACAAAGGAGCTGCATTCACAGCCAAAGTCACACAAGCCTTAGTAAAAGCACTGCAAATAGATTGGAAATTTCACATTCCTTATCATCCCCAAAGTTCAGGAATTGTGGAAAGAATGAATAGGACTTTAAAAGACAAACTTAGAAAAGCCACAGGAGGAACGTTTAATAAGTGGAAACAAGTTCTCCCAATAATACTTGCGGAGGTCAGAATGACCCCACAAAAGACATTAGGCTACTCACCCTTTGAAATTCTGATAGGAAGACCTTTTCCCACGCCCTGGGCTAAGAAACCAATGATAGTCCAGGAGGGAGACCTAGAACAGATTAGAGAAGAGTATGTTAGGTCCCTCATCACCAGACTTAGTGAAATTGAACATGATGTCGTTTGTAAAAATCCTTCTAATCCACAGGAACCAACACACCCCTTCCAGGTTGGAGACAAGGTCGTTGTGAAGGTCCTCGCCAGAAATAAGAGCCCAGGAGACTTCACCTATGGTCCAGAAACAGAGATCGTAGCGGTAACAAGGACGGCTGTCCTTACAGAAGAGAGTCCAGTGTGGATACACGCATCCAGGGTAAAGAGAATCCCGAGTACCGTCCCGGATAGAGAACAGATCGAGGACGAGGTACTAACGAGGGTAGACAACCCTGACCTCTAACAGGACGAGGTACTAACGAGGGTAGACAACCCTGACCTCCTACATGATGGAGAAGACGACTTACCAGCAGATGAGGTCATTCCAGAATTCTGGACGATGGTGGACAACGTATATCATCCTATTGATTCTTGTCTGCCAGATACCTTTGTACAAAACTGAAGTGGCCATCACCAAAGACAATGGCATTTACACTTTCTGGTTCAATTCCTCCAGCACTACGGTAGCCACCTACATAATAGACTACTGCGCTATTATCCCCCCTTCCTGCCCAAATAAAGTGTGGCAATGGATGTGTGACCAATATGGGACACCTTTCTCCAACAACCAAGCATATATTTGTGTCACCAGCAACAGGTGGGGCATGAACTGCGAATATTGGGGGGCTGTGGGCTGGAATTCAGGAATTGGATGGGGATACCAGCCCGCTGAGGCAGCTAAAAAGGTTGACAAAAATGGGGAATCACTACTCTCCAGACTTACTCTTCATAGAAGAACTAAATGTAACAGTTTGTTCATAATAAGTATACGCAACCCACAACCCCATGATGCAGGCACTTACGTCCTAGGGCACTATGGGGAAATAGGCACATCCAGAAAACAGTTTTTTCTGAAGGATATGTTCAATAACCCGAGCTACCGACCCAAAACCAGCGCCCAAACTGGCCAACTCAAACCTCATATAACAACCCTTAAAGAAATAATAGCCATAGATAACCCCACCTTTGAAGATACCATGGCCATGGAAACAGGGTATTCCGATATCAATTTTTGGATGGAATGGATGAAATACAATGCTGACACACATAATATAAGTAATTGTTATGTCTGTGCAAAATCCAGGCCTCATCTAGGCACTGTACCTTTAAACATCCCAGAATCCCAAGAGAATTGTTTTTTCAGTTTATATAATTTGTACGAACAAATGACAGTGAATGTGAGTTATGGAAAAAGAATTATCCCATATTGTCAAAGAATTCTAACCCAGGTAACTACACATGTTATGTATCCAATGACACAACAGGAAGGAATTTAAGAACCTTTCCTGATGGATACTGTAGTAAATATAGACACATTGTACTTGTCAACCAGACTAAATCCCTTGGTGACATTTACTATATTTGCGGTGATATGAAGATAAGAACTAAGCTAGATACTCCTTGGCAGGGACAGTGTGCTCTAGCCAAAATTATTATGCCCTTACACATACTACCTGCAGAAATAGAGGCACCTTTGCCTGAAGACACAATTAATAGAAAGAAAAGGGAAACACCTTTAGGGAGTTTTGATCCACATGTATATATTGATGCAATTGGTGTCCCAAGAGGGGTCCCAGATGAATTTAAGGCCAGAGATCAAGTTGCGGCTGGCTTTGAATCCATCATACCCATAATCACTGCAAACAAGAATGTTGCTTGGATTAATTACATTTACTACAACCAGCAGAGATTTGTAAATGATACAAGAGATGCTTTAAAAGGCATTGCAGAACAATTAGAAGCCACATCACAAATGACATTTCAAAACCGTATGGCTCTAGATATGATATTAGCAGAGAAAGGAGGAGCTTGTGTTTATATAGGGAAAGTTGAAGGATGTTGTACATATATCCCTGACAATACAGGCCCCAATGGTAAAGTTACTCTAGCTATTAAAAAACTGGAGGATTTATCAATAGAATTGAAGAAGAACTCAGGCATCGATAACCCATGGAGCCAATGGTTTGAAAACTGGAAGCAGGCCCTTGTTCAATTAGCAATCTATATATTGATTATTCTTACTATTATCTGTATTGTTGTATTTTGCATTATACCATGTTGTAGAAAACTTGCTACCAAAAGTATTGAAAATACTCTTATGTATGAATCCATTGCCCCTGCACACGCAAATTCCCCTGAAGGCTATAAACAATATCTTGCTAAGCATAGAAATAAGGAATTCAGTAAGAAGAATCATATCATCTAAATTCATGATTCTAAGAGGGGATTGAAGGGTTAAAATCTAGAACCCATGTCGCATATAAGAATTTGCACGTAGACTGCTCTCATTTTCAGTAGACTGTTTCTCTATAGCTACATTTCAAGGTTACAGAATAATAAGCCTGTGTGTCTTATCACTTCCTCACTGAGCTTCTACTTTTAACCCCCCCCCTTTGGAATTGCTATGCAGTGTGTTCATGCTTAAACTCCTCTATAATCGAAAACCCCCCTTGTTACTCATTTCTTTGTGTATGATATTTTGTATGCCCTCCTTCCCTTCCCCCCTGTTGAATTTGCCCTGCTACCTAACAGACCAATCAGAATGTAATATGCACTTGTATACACCCATGTATCATGTCTTTTAACTTACTGTTAAACTTCTAATAAACCAGAGTGACTTTTAGCAAGCTGTGGTGTTTGGTCCAAGTTTTGTTAAGAGTTATTCTCCCAGTACCGAGACAGGAGATCACATCGAGGAGGGGGATATAGATATTTCCTTTCACCCGGCTCCTGAGACCTCTGTCCCAGAGTGATGCAGCTTGCGTCACGATCCCTACTCGGAGCTAACCGGGTGGGGAGCGTACAGCGGGGTTTGCTCCCAGTGACCAGGTGCTTCCCCAGCTAAAACGCAGCTTGGGCGGCCATTTTAATATGCTTGGCCCCCATGCATGCTGCTGGAGGCTCCTGACTGCTGCTGCTAGGGAGTCCTGTGCTCCAGCATGTCCTAGTCTCCCAGTAACTGCATCTATGGCTGCAGCTGCTCCCCCAAGTTCTGGGATATCAGACAGTGGGGTTTAGAGCATGGTAGGACAGTATTGGGCTGTATGTAAATTAGGTCATAGCACCCCTGTGTTATATACCATGGTGTTGTTTATGGCCTGTGGCAGCTCATCTCCTTATACTGTCTCTCCTGTCCAGTGATTCTATCTCTGGTTACCTATACCTACTCTCTCTCTCTTTCTCTCTGTGTGTGTGTAGTGTATACGTATATACTGTATATTGGCAGGTGAAATCTCCAGAGCTCTGCAGAGAGTAACCTGCATGAAAGGTACAACTCAGTTTACACTGTTATCTGAGAACACTGTGATAGACAGCATCTAACCCTGGGTTATCATCCCATAGGGATAGCCCTGTCTGGCCTCCTCAGATCACTGAGGTGATGTCCCCTTTGTCCTCAGAGGCCACAAGGGGAGATTTTTATGTAGCCTCTGCTTGCAAGCCTTACAAGTGTCTCTTTGCCTTGTACCCCTCATTTCTTACAGAAAGAGATGGTGTCCCTAGCATTATTACAGAGTCAGAGTGGACATACAGATTTGGGGGAAGAGTTTGCAGACAGCAGGGTCATACAGAGGACAAGGGCAGCTTCAGCTCTTGCAGTTTTGTTACATTGTAAGATACAGTGCACAGACTCTTGCAGTGCTGTCAGTACACATGCTATGCTGCCATTACAGGTGACACAGAGGTCACTGCCTTACTCTGAGGCCAGGCTACAGTGTACAGATACAGTGTACACATACTGAGGGCAGCAGCAGCAGCCACATCTCTTGCTGGGCTGTCAGTACACATGCTCGGCTGCCATTACAGGTGACACAGAGGCCACTGCCTTCCTCTGAGGCCAGGCTACATTGTACAGATACAGTGTACACATACCAAGGGCAGCAGCAGCCACAGCTCTTGCTGTGCTGTTAGTGTCCACAGCTCTTGCTCTGCTGTTAGTGTTGTACCACATGTTATGCTGAGATTACAAGTGACACATAGGTCACTGCCTTACTCTGAGGACAGGCTACAGTGTACACATACAGAGGAAAGCCTACAGCTCTTGCTGTGCTGTTACATACCTCCCAACTGTCACGATTCCGTCGGGACAGTCACGATTTTCGGGTCCTGTCCCGACGTCCCACCCGCGGCAGGCATTGTCCCGCTGCGGGGGGTGGCAGTTGGGAGACCCCCCAATCTAGTAGAATAGACGCTGTGCGCATGCGCACAGCGTCTATTCTCGTATGAAAATGAGGTCGCGGCTAATTAGCATAAGCCGCGCCCTCATTTGCATACGCCCCGCCCCCTTTTCGGACGCTCGCGCGGCTTCGCCGCGCGAGTGTCTCTATTTCATCCGGACACAAGTTGGGAGGTATGCTGTTACTGTGTTGTGTCACATGCATAGTTGCCAAGTCAGCTTGAAACAAGCGGATTTGGGCTTGTTTTTTTCGTGAGTCGCTTATTTTTTTTGTTGGTTGCTTGTTGCTTGTTTTTGGGCTTATAATTTTTTTTAGTAGCTTGTTTTGGGCTTGTTTTATTTTGGGCTTCTCTGTAATTCAGTTATTCAGCACAGAGATAAGGGACAAACACAGGTGAGAACTAGGCTTATAGAAATGGTAATGACTCTCATTATCTATGTTGCGGCTGGTGTGTATTCTCTAGGGCTAATCTGATTTTAGCAATAATGCTTGTAGTAAGATTGTTCTATCTTTTCTTAAGATGTCCACACATGGTACAATTTATCCCGCTCACATCGCACAGCACAAAAAGTATGTGCTCACTAGATTGCATTGCAGCGCATTCAAAACGCATGCGATCTAGTACAAAACGTACATCGCCTGTCGCACCATGTATGGTAAATATTTCTCAGTGCGTACAAAGGACAATGTTCACTGGAGATTTTTCTTTAGAGAAAAAAATGAAAGTAAAAGATCTCATATTGGGGCAGATGTATGATGGCGCGCTATGGGGGAGAAGGGGAAATCAGTGCATGTTATGTGCACCGATACCGCTTCTCCCCCATGTAAGAAGGAGCCGGTGTGCACAGGCCGCTATGTAAGGTAAATGTATGAACGGTCCACAGCGCTGACTGTTCCATCCCCTGCCGCTATCCGCTTCAACAGCTGCAGGGTGACGAAGCCCTATACCCAAACCAGTGACATCACTGTCCCTGCTGCTGGCTTCGGGCTGCGCTGGGATCTCACGTGAGTAGCGAGATCTCACGCATGCCCAGTACAGCCGGCCATGGGGAAGGAGTCAGCGCGCAAGTTTGTGTTCGCCCACTTCGGCAGACAAGATGTTAATACATCTTGTCGATGTCCCTTCCTGCTTTGCCTCATCAATGAGGCGAAGCAGGAAGTGTTATAGTATTCTTTAAAAGCCAGTTTTGTGCTGATAAAATATCATTGTAAATACATTACATGTAGATTGTATAAATAATACGTAAAATATCTACCTATCTATAGTCAAATGTAAGTTGGGCTTGTTTTGGGGCTTTTTAGGATTAGATTGGGCTTGTTTTGGGCTTGTTTTTTGGTCATCAGTTGCTTGTTTTACGTTTCAGAGTTGGCAACACTGGTCACATGCTATGCTGAGGTTACATGTGACACAGGTCTCTGCCTCACTCGGAGGCCAAGTTGGGTACACCAAAGTACAAGGCTTGTATCTGTACTGGGTACACATACAGAGCTGGTACCTGTGTGAGAGTACTGTTTGGTACAAAGCACATAGCCAAACGACTGGGTGTCTGGACTATTTAAAAAAATTACAGACATTTTAAGAATCAGGATGGTTTAAGCAAAATCGTTCTTTTTGTGTGAGCATCACCCAGGCTACCATTGTTTATTACCTTCTCCCTGCAATTGGCAGGGCACAAGAATAAAAACAACCAATTTGTACACTCCGATGTTGGTACTTTAACCAGGAATAATGTTCTGTTTAAGGAGAGCTTGTAGCTTTCTGGGTGGATACAGCTGTCAAAAAAAAAAAAAAAAAAAAAAATTGGTTGGTGAAATTCTCTGCTAAATTACATTAGCAAGCCTTATATAATGATTCCAATTGCCAATGAAAATGGCCGTGTCTGTTTCAGCGACATACTGGGATGTGTAGTTTCACAGGAGCTAGAAGGCCGCAGGTTGTACATGCCTGCTCTAGAGCGTAAGCCAGTTTTGGCAGTCACATACAGTAGGTGGGGTCTAATGAACGATACGACCATATTGCTAACACTATCAGTTCTTATACTACTACTCCCAGCATCCGCCGCCATACACTACTTTCCTATATACAGTTTCCCAGAGTGTTTGTGCCACAATAAATATAACAAAAGGCATTGTAACCCCTCCGCATCATTTCAGCCGAGTTGGGTGCGGTCCGAAAGGGCCACCCCGGGGGGGCGCGGTGCAGTGTCCGCAGGTTGGACGGGGAAGGGGGGCACAGGCAGCCTGCACTGCTGTCTGCTATACCCTGCAGACAGCAGTAGCAGAGGAGGTGAATGGATGCCTGTGAGCGGCATCCATTCACCTCCCGGACAAGGGGTGGACGGGGGCTGGGGGCAGCCCAGCAGATTACCTTAGTGCTGGGCTTGCCCCCAGCGCAGCATTCCGGGTCCTGGCGGCGGCGATCGGAGATGACATAATCTCCAAGCGGCAGGGGGGATGCGACAGTGGTGTAAAAGGGTGCAAACGCAGGGTCACACCCGGCTTGAAGCAGGGATCAAAAACCCGGATGCGACCTGGCGTTTTTGGTATAAAAGGGGTACTATTAACTAGTCTATGAATCTGATGTAGATCACTTTTCTTTGTGGTTACAACATACTTCCCTCCAATTGAAAACTACAGTCAGGAAAATTACAGTAGGATGCGCCAAGCGCCTTTGTAAGGGGCGTGTCACACAGTGCCCAAAGGGCGTGTCTAACTCCACATGGAGCAGTACGGATGGTGTAATGGTTAGCATTACTGCCTCACAGCACTGAGGTAATGGGTTCGATTCCCACCATGGCTCTAACTGTGTGGAGTTTGTATATTCTCCCCATACTTGCGTGGGTTTCCTCCTGGTACTCCAGTTTCCTCCCACAATCCAAAAATATACTGGTAGGTTAATTGGCTTCCAACAAAATTAACCCTGGAATGTGTGTGTGTGTGGTAGGGATTAGATTGTAAGCTCCACTGGGGCAGGGACTGATGTGAATGTTCAAGTATTCTCTGTAAAGCGCTGTGAAATATGTGTGCGCTATATAAGAAACTGTTAATAAATAAATAAACCTATGGGCGTGTCTATGCCTAAATGCTTCTTGTGAGATATTTCTATAGAACATTAAGTCTATAGAATTTTTGAAAGGTTTTTTTTTTTGAAAGAATGATTTTTATTTCAAAGCATCATATAGATAGAACCATACATTGCCTGAATAAAAGTATGCAGACTTCCAGCAACAGTACAGAAAACTAAATGTAGAGGGTGATTCAGACCTGCTTGATTGGCTGCAAGTAACTTTTTCGGTACATCTTTCTAGTATGGCGTAGGACAGTGGTTTCCAAACTTTTTTTAAATCCCAACACCCAAGAGCAGTGGTTCTCAACCTCGGTCATCAGGACTCCCCAACAGTGTACATTTTCCAGGCCTCCATGCAGGATCACAGGTGAAATACTTTGCTCCACCTGTGATCTTTTAAAATGTGTCAGTGAATAATGAGTGCACCTGCCGGGTGACCTGGAAAACGCAGACTGTTGGAGGGTCCTGAGGACCGAGGTTGGGACCCACAGACCTAGAGAGAGTATCAGAATTTTTTTCACAGCAGCACTAGGCTAAAAGTTTCTTTATTGAAAAATGCCAAAAAAATATATATTTAGTTGATTGTTTATATCGTACTTAAAAGTAATTATGTGGTGAGGCAAGTGATTCACTTCTGTTATCACATATTTTACGATTGGCAGCTGAAGGGTTAATCAGCCATCTTGTCTTAATGTACTTCTGAGTTTCGTTTCTCCTGTACATTCTGTAAGTTTCCTTTCCTGCATATCACGTGATGCTACTTCCCCAACTTGTTCCTTTGAACTCTGTGTTATGCACTTCGAGATAACTGTATACCATGCGATTTGTCCGAAACTGCTGTATGCTACACCATGTCCCTATATGGTAACTTGTACTCCCCCCCCCCCTCTCTAGACACTGTACTTTCCCCACCTCTGTACCTAAATGCCAGCCTATTAGCTTGTCGAGCCTACATCCTATGTATTGTTATAAATATGTGGTACGTCCCCCATTAAAGCCAGAGTTGTACCCTGCATACTTGGTCTCCGATTATTGATCATTTCTATACAGGGTCTCTCTCTCACGGAATTCTAAGGAGTCATCACATTGAGGTCTATCAGGTAAAGGAGGGATAACAATACATCTCCCAACAGCTGGGGGCTCCGAGTCCGGGATTCTGGGTCTGTCCCTAGACTGACAGAGAACTAATCTTTTTGTCATTTTGGGATTGCAGACAGTCAGAATTTGAACCCGTGTATCTCTGTTCCGGGAACAGAAGAACACTTTTACGAAGTCTGGGACTTCTGAAGTCAGGGACTTCACTTCAATGTGCGCACACAGATCTGGGATCTGAACATTGACATTTGTGTCTGGGACACATAGACAGGACCTGGGGTCCGATTTAGTGACCTCAATTTGATCACTCGTCTCCTTATGGCCATTCTTTTCTGTCTTCATTTATTGTATGTTTAAAACTGTCTGTTCTATTGAATATCCTTTGTGTGGTTGGTAAGTGAACACACAATTGATATCTGTATAACCATTGTAAGTGCGGTTGGTAAGTTCACGCACAATAACATCAGGAAAATATTGTTTACTGTATGCCAACAGACTAGCGGCCTTGATGCTTCCTTACCTCTAAGGATAACGCTACGTGAGGCTTCATATACAGTATTCACATAACAACAAGACTCTGTCCACCGTCACGTAGACGGTCTGTTGTTTCACTAACATTTTGTACTTTTATATTAATGGGATGTACTTAGAGGAAATATAGTTCATATAATATTCAGACAAAGACCAACCCTCACAGTCTGCTGCCACAGGTCCCGACCTGCCTGACTGAGACGGCGCCCCTGGTCTGAGTATTAAGAACTTTCCACGCTCCCATTCACAGTCAGAAATATTGATACACAATCATACCCCGACATGGGTGGAAATAATAGTAAGAATAAAACAGTCTATCCACCCCCATTACCTAGTGAAACATGTAAGGAATATGTTGCCCGTAATTCATCCACGGATTACTTCTTAGTTAATCCATGGGTAGACAATTTAGCAGGGTGGACAGAAGCAGTAAGTCCCAACCCTTTCCCCAGAGAAGGATCAAACTACCCTTTCTTCATGGATATGGTCAAAGGTCTTTGTCTAGAGGATAAAGAAGCCTGGCCATATTACACAGCAGATCCCAAGTGGGATATGAAATACATGCGTGCAGGAGGAGAACAATGGCTCATCATTGCTCCCTCCTGGTACGACACAAACTTATCTAAGAAACAGAGAAAGATAAAATCTGTCACAACAAAATTACATAATATAGAAGAATTAAGGTGTAATAAAATACTCAAAAATCTGTCACCACCTCCCTATAGTCCACTATACCCCTCCATTACAGACACAGAATTAATGGCTGTCGGACATCATATCTTGAAACCCACAGCCCCATCATTTGGTGAAACAGGTATAAAACCACCTAAAAAGCCAAAAGAAAAAATAGACCAGAAAGATGAAAAAGACAATAAGTCATCCGAAAACGATGACACACCTCCCTTAGAGGGACATGAAGAAAATGAGGATCAAATGTTAGACAGGATCACAAGACAACAATTAATGGCAAAAAGAATAAACATAGATCCATCAAAAACAATCGATGAACTCAGTCCCAAATCAACAAAATCTGGTGCCATCTATGATGGAACCGCAACCACCCATACACCCTTCATGACAATAGGTGATCAATTACTGACTAAACCCATAGACATAGAGGATCTAAATAGAATAATCAAACACTGCCCAAAACCCACTGTCACAGCAACAGGATGCATTGCATATTTAAAAAAGGCATGTAATGGCAGAAATTACACACAAGAAGATATCAAATTAATTGTCGATAATGTTATAGATCATCACCACGCTTGGGACTGGGATAAGGTTCCAACAATTAGTGTAAAATCCGCAGATATCGACGCCTCAGACTACCCCTTAAATACCACAGAGGGGATAAAGAAAATGTGGACTGAATTAGAAACATACATGGTCCAAGTATTTAAAATGAGATCCTCCCTACCTGTAGCAGTGGCTTGTAAGCAAAAACCCACTGAGACAGTCACTGAATTCTGGAAGAGATTTAGGAAATGTTGGACCGAGGAAGCTGGCCTCTTCCTCGACATGCACCACTTACTCATTTCCACCTTTATCAGTAACTTACACAGCTCCATCTCAACGTCAGTAAAGCAGAGTGTCTCTTCTTGGACCTCTGACAGTGTCGAGGAATTTGACACACACCTATACGAAAAAGAAGCAGCAGGTTGTTTTGAAGTAAAAAAACCCGCCACAATTCCTAGTCATAGTTATCAACAAGACAACAGGGGCCCACCAAATAGACAGAGTAGGGCACCCCAATATGGTCAAAGGAAACCCTTCAGACCATCACAAGGCCCACCACACCAACACCATCGGGCCCCTCCTTACAACAGAGATAATAACACTGGCGCAATAGCAAAACAAACAACATGTTACAATTGTGGCCAAGATACACACTGGGCTAGGGAATGCCCATTCCCACCCCAAAGACCACAACAACCATATCGACCTCCACAAGGCCCACACAGGTCTCAACAACCATCTTTCACACAAGGGCCACCCAGAGCAGCCCGTGGCCCCACACCCGTTCAAGAACATGTACGCTTTAGAGTTGACTGGTCCGACCCCACCCTGTGACGGGGCCCGGAGGAGGGTGTCCCATCTTTTGTCCAATTTACCACCCACTGGGAAGATGCACCCCTTGTCACATTATATGTGAATGGGAAGAAACTACCCTTTTTGGTAGACAGCGGTGCCACAACCAGTGTCCTGTGTTCCTTACACTATGATGGTGAATTACAAATGACTACTCCTTCAATGGGAATCAACGGGATACCCACTGACACTTACCTGACTGACGAACTGACCATACAATCTGAAAACGGACGTTATTTAGGTGAACATCAATTCAGGGTCATCGCAGAATGCCCTGTCAACTTATTGGGAAGGGACCTTTTCAATAAATTCCGCATCTCCATCACACCTTCACCCAAGGGAAGTGGACTTCACGTCACTTCACCACACTTCTTAATGTCCCAAGACTCACTTAACACTTCAATTGACAAAATCAACGCAGGAATCTGGGCCAACGGTCCCTATGACACAGGCTTCATACCCTGTACGCCATACAAAGCCAAACTCAAACCAGATTCAAGTCAAGTATACATCAAACGGTACTTATGTAATATCTGGGCTCCCGTTTTTCTTATGAGACCGTGTCCCCTCGCGGGGCTCGTTGCGCTCATCACGCTTCGGGCACGGTGGCTCGCTGCGCTCGCCACACTATATAAAATCAACTCCATGCGTAGTTGGATAGTAGGGGTATGAAAAAATGGGGTGCATTTAACATGGGAGCCCAGATAATACATAAGTACCCATCAAACAATATTCACTCTCACAAGAGAAATTTGAAGGTCTTAGACCAATGATACAGGAGTTCTTAGAACAAGGCATACTGAGATATGTTGTCTCACCATACTCAACACCCATCAACCCAGTCTCCAAGGCTGACGGAAGTATTAGATTTGTACAGGACTTGAGGAAGGTAAATGACCTCATAGTCCCAATTGCACCAATAGTGCCAGACATTAACACACTCATTTCAGCCATCCCTGCAGACGCAGTATATTTTACAGTGGTGGATCTGAAGAACGCATTTTTCAGTATCCCGATTGACGCAGAGACCCAATTACTCCTTTCTTACTTTTTCTTTTGAAGGTAAACAACTCACCTGGTGTCGTTTACCACAAGGCTATATTGACTCACCTGTAGTCTATAGCATAGTCCTCCAAGCCACATTGGCTCCATGGCACCCCCCCCATAGTTCTGTCCTGCTACAGTATGCAGACGATCTGCTACTCTGTAGTCCAACGGAGGAGGCCAGCCGGGAGGATGGTATATCACTGTTAAACTGGTTATGTGAATGTGGACACAAGGTGTCCAAAACAAAAATGCAATGGTGTCAAAAGCATGTCAATTACTTGGGTTTTGTGCTCTCTGAGGGAGAAAGGAAAATCAGCCCACAACGCATACAGTCTGTACTGGGCCTGGTCACCCCAGCTACCCAGAAAGATATGCTGTCTTTCTTGGGTATGGTAAATTACTGCAGACAGTGGATTTCTGATTGTTCCTATTACGATAATATCTTGAGACAATGCACACTCAAAGACAAACCCAAAGTCATACAATGGTCAAATTAAATGTTTTCTGCATATGAAAAGCTCAAAGCAATGTTAGTTAAAAGCCCCGCGCTTGGTCTCCCCAACTATGTTTTGCCATTTCACCTGTTTGCAAGGGACACCTGTAAAACTATTGCGGGTGTGCTCACCCAAGTTCATGGAGGCAAAATGCGACCCGTCGCATTCTTTTCAAAGGTAATGCCGGTCACTGTACAAGGAATGCCTGCTTGTCTTCTAGCACTGGCTGCCTGTGCAATGGTTGTTGAAATGGCTGCCGCACTCACTTTAGGACACAGTACCGTTCTCCATACTACACATAACGTATTGTCCATCCTCAAAGGCTTACATACACAACACATGTCAGCCCAAAGACTCAGCGGTTACGAGGTACTCCTACTAGGTAACCCATCACTCATTATCAAGTACGCAACAAATTCAGAGGGACCGGTGCCCATACTCAATGCCCTTTTAGGCTTAAAAGGACCTGACGACGAGGCACCTCCTCCACATGACTGTTCTCTGACAATTGACTCAGAAACTTCACCCAGAAGTGACATGTCGACTGTGCCCATACCTGACGCCGACATAATTTTTGTTGACGGATCTTGCAGTCGACCAAATGACAACACGTACCAGGCAGGCTACGCAGTAGTTAAACTTCCTCAAACTGTTCTTGAAGCAAAAGCAGTTCCTCTACAATCAGCACAAGCTGCTGAACTAATTGCTCTCACAAGAGCATGCCACCTATACACTGCAAAGCCTGTCACTATTTACACAGACTCCAAATATGCCTATGGCGTTGTCCACGACCATGGTATGATTTGGCAGCGCCGAGGCTTCACAGGCGCTGATGGAAAAGGCATATCACATGCCCAATTAATCACTGATCTCCTACATGCAATCACACTGCCTTCACACATTGCCATCCTCCACTGCAAAGCACACACCGGAGGAAAGGACGATATCTCGCGGGGCAATGCCCTTGCTGACACTGCTGCAAAACAGGCTGCTACCACATCCACATACAATCTCACACTGGCCGTAATCTCGCCACCATACTTAGATGACACATACTTACTTACGGAATTACAGGCGGCTGCCTCTAACTCTGATTTATCAGATTGGACATACCCAACTCTGCAGAAGAATCCACGGACTGGATTAATCTGCAAAGAGGGGAAACCATGCATCCCCCAAACAAGCGCTTCACTGTTCATAGCACACTACCACGGAGTAGGTCACCACAGTAAAGTCACGACAACACTGCTCCTCACCAATGATTTTTACATCACAAATGCAAAAGAACTTGTAAACCAATATGTTAGCAGATGTATTGTGTGTCTTAGAAACAACCCAAACAACCCCAACAAAGCAAGACACCAGCATCTTGAATACCCAACCACCCCGTTTACTCACCTGCAGATAGATTTTACCCATATACCAGGTACAGGAAAACAAGAATACGCTTTGGTCATAGTTGATATGTTCTCACGATGGCCAGAAGCATTTCCAACAAAGTCCGAAGACGCAAAAACAGTTGCCCGCATTCTCACGCAGGAGATCATTCCGCGATGGGGATGCCCACTACAAATCAATAGCGATAAAGGATCAGCCTTTACTGCAAAAGTCACTGAAGCTCTAGTTAAAGCCTTGCAAATCCAATGGAAATTCCACATTCCCTATCATCCCCAGAGCTCAGGTATCGTGGAACGAATGAATAGGACTTTAAAGGATAAATTGAGAAAAGCAACAGGCGGCACCTTCAGCAAATGGAAGACAGTCCTTCCTATCATACTGGCTGAAATTAGAATGACGCCACAAAAGACTCTAGGTTACTCCCCCTTCGAAGTGCTAATGGGCAGACCCTTCCCCACGCCCTGGGCGAAGAAACCATTAGTCATAGCGGAGGGGGACTTAGAAGTAATAAGAGAAGAATACATAAGATCCCTAATACAGAAACTAGATGAGATTGAACAAAATGTTATCTTTAAAAATCCTTCTCATCCACAGATACCCACCCACCCATTCAGGGTTGGAGACAAGGTCGTTGTGAAGATCCTGCCAAGGAACAAGAACCCCGGAGACTTCGCATACGGACCAGAGACAGAAGTGGTCGCCGTCACAAGAACGGCTGTTCTTACAGACGAGGGACCAACGTGGATCCACGCATCCAGAGTAAAGAAAATCCCAACTTCAGCTGCTATCGACACAGAGGTCGACACCGATCCAGAGATTGACACAGGCCGGACCAGCGAGGTACTAACGAGGGTAGACAACCCTGACCTCCACCCTGGAGAAGAACTGCCGGTTGAAGATACCGAGGACGAAGACTTACAACCTCCTGAAGCCGAGGGGGACTTTGAGAGAAATGATTCCCCCCACTTTAGCCCTAGTGACTTTGCTAGGTCTTGCAGTATATATACCCCTTAAAGCTGAAGTAGATATAACTCGAGATGACGAACTGTTAACCCTATGGTATAATTCATCTAATACCCATGTTGCCACATTTGTGCTTGACTATTTCCAATTCCCAAAACTAGCTAGAAAGAGAGAAAAAATCGATCAAGCCATGCGAGCATCATCATCCAACTTAAGGCCCGAAGTTATTTATATCTGTGTAACAAGTGATTACTGGGGACACGACTGTGATTACTGGGGAGCAGCAGCCTGGAATACAGGAGATCGATGGGGCTATCACCCCACCGAGGCTCTCAGTAGAAAGGATAAGCACGATAAAACCCTCATAGATAGAATGACTATCTCCAAGCGTACCACTATCTGCACTTCCTCTAACGCAGACCGACCCCACGGGTACTGGAAACCTAAGACCCTCAAGCCCTGTCAGTTTACGATAAATATAGAAAACCCCAGCCCCCAAGACAGCGGCCTGTACGTATTTGGACTTCACTTCCCCCGAGGCCCAGTCCCTAGCTACCGGCAAACCTTCTACCTAAAGGATATGTATAATGATAAAAACTATGTCCCCAGTGCACAAAGGGGAAGGGATGACACAGGTAAGCCTCTTATGCCACACATAGTTAAGTTCAAAGACATGTTAGCTATCAACAACCCCACTTATGAAGATACTATAGCTATGGAAACTGGATTCTCAGATGTTAATTTTTGGTTAGAATGGATGAAATATAATGCCCATAAAAGTAATAATACTGATTGTTATGTATGTGCTAAATCTAGACCTCATCTAGGTACTGTCCCCCTGAATATACCAGAATCAGAGGATAAATGCTTTTTTACCTTGTACACTGATAATAAGACATTAGATAATGAATGTGAGTCATGGAAAAGGAATTACCCCATTTTGTCTAAACACACCAACCCAGGTAACACTATCACCATCTACCCAGGTAATTACACTTGTTATTACTCAAATATCACCAATGGAGCTGATTTGAAAGTATTTCCTGAAGGATTCTGTGCCACTCGCAGATTCTTTGCCCTACCCATTATGAAAAAGTCCCTTGGTGATATTTATTTTATCTGTGGTGATATGAAAATTAGAACCAGACTCGAAAAAACATGGAAAGGAGAATGTGCCCTGGCTAAAGTCATTATGCCTATCCACATTCTACCCTCCAGCATTGAAATACCCACACCTGCACCCACAACAAAACCACTAGACATTATTAGAAGTAAAAGAGAAACACCTAAGGAAAGTTTTGATCCTCATGTATACATAGATACTATTGGTGTCCCAAGAGGGGTCCCAGATGAGTTCAAAGCACGAGACGAAGTTGCTGCCGGCTTTGAATCACTGATACCCATTGTGACAATCAATAAAAATGTAGCATGGATAAATTATATGTATTATAATCAGCAGAGATTTGTTAATGATACCCGAGATGCTTTGAAAGGTATAGCTGAACAATTAGAGGCCACCTCCCAGATGACATTCCAAAATCGAATGGCCTTAGATATGATTCTTGCTGAAAAAGGAGGAACTTGTGTGTATATTAATAAAGTAGCAGGATGCTGTACGTACATACCTGACAACACAGGTCCCAACGGTAAAATCACTTTAGCTATTAAAAAGTTAGAAGATCTATCCATCGAACTCAAGAAGAACTCAGGTGTCACCGACCCCTGGAGTGCTTGGTTTGGATGGATGAACAATTGGAAACATGCCTTAGCTCAGCTAGGCATTTTCCTACTTGTAGTACTGATATTATTTATGATTATTGCTTATTGTGTTTTCCCCCTGTGCAAGAAGATTGGGGCAAAGTACCTAGACAATGCTACACCTGTTATGTATGCTGACTTGTCTGCCAAGACCCCTTCCCCAGAAGATTACGCTGCTTATGTCACACAGCAACGCCAGAAGAGGGAAGCCGTTTATAAGAATCAGATAGTCTGAGAGACTATGATTCTAAGAGGGGATTGAAGGGTTAATCAGCCATCTTGTCTTAATGTACTTCTGAGTTTCGTTTCTCCTGTACATTCTGTAAGTTTCCTTTCCTGCATATCACGTGATGCTACTTCCCCAACTTGTTCCTTTGAACTCTGTGTTATGCACTTCGAGATAACTGTATACCATGCGATTTGTCCGAAACTGCTGTATGCTACACCATGTCCCTATATGGTAACTTGTACTCCCCCCCCCCCCCCTCTCTAGACACTGTACTTTCCCCACCTCTGTACCTAAATGCCAGCCTATTAGCTTGTCGAGCCTACATCCTATGTATTGTTATAAATATGTGGTACGTCCCCCATTAAAGCCAGAGTTGTACCCTGCATACTTGGTCTCCGATTATTGATCATTTCTATACAGGGTCTCTCTCTCACGGAATTCTAAGGAGTCATCACATTGAGGTCTATCAGGTAAAGGAGGGATAACAATACATCTCCCAACAGCAGCCACCAGCACTGATTTTGCCTATTATTTTGACCATATTTATAATTACATGACCAGATTAATGTTTTATTCTCAAGACACTGTTATAAATACTCGCAGAGGTTTTCTCAATGCCACAAATCCTTTTCCAGGATGAGCTGAATTAAAACAGTAATAAAACCCACAATAAATATGACTGTTTGTTTTAGAGCAGTATTGGAGTTTAGGGGATTTACTAGTATCAGGGTAGAACAGAAAGCAGTTTATTAACCCCTGGGGTCAGTGTGATACTGACAGGTGTCACAACTGAAGATGTACTGTAACAAGAGACTGTTTAGAATTGGTAACGGTGAGCTGCGGTTATACAGTAGTAAAGAGTTTTCATAAAAGTGTAGAAAGAGGTGTTTATATAAAGAAGGGGCAACATGCATGGGTAGAAATATTTGTGAACTGAACGTAGCAGCTGCCGGGTGAGTTGGCGGGGTACCACAGGCGATTCCCCACCCTAGCAGATGGGGGCCTTAAGAGCTGCAGAGTTATTCAAGTTGGGTCAAAATCTTCTTGTTGCGAACCACGGTGAAGGCAGATACATCTGACCATATCACCCTCCTTCTGTCATCCGTAGGACACAGAAATTAGTGTTCCTGCCCTTTTTGTGTCTGGGACTTTGCGCCCTTCCGCTGCCCCCCTGGTGCGCTGACACCCCGTTGCAAACTTTCTCATCCGCCCCCCCTGCATGCACTGAAACGCTGATGAGCTCTCTGCTGAAAGCTGTGTGTCTGTTGTTACAGATGTAGCCCGCCACCGTCCCCCATGCTGTTACCACTGCTGAAGTCCTGAGAAGTGAGCGGCATGGCAGCTCTTTAAAGTGACAAATCCCCCCCCCCCGCCACAACGCTAAGCTGCTCTCTGCTAGCAGTGGCTGTCAGCTCTTCCTGCCGGCTAAGCCTCTCTCTCTCTCTCTCGCCTCACCCTCTCTCTCTCTCTCTCTCTCTCTCGCCTCAGAAGGCACCTTTTGAACCATTAAGGTCGGCGGACCTTAAGTTTCTCACATGGAAGCTGGTATTCTTGTTGGCAGTGGTATCAGCGAAGAGGGTGTCAGAGTTAGGAGCATTGTCATGCAAGTCTCCTTTCTTGATATTTCATGAGGATAGGGCAGTTCTTCGGACGGTACCTCAGTTTTTACCAAAAGTAGTCTCTGCTTTCCATCTAAACCAGGAGATAGTTCTACCTGTGTTTCAACCCCCAGAGGGTTCTAGAAAAAGGGACAAATTGAGGAATTTGGATGTTGTGCGTGCATTACGCATTTATGTGGACAGAGTTAAGAGTGTCAGAAAGACTGACACCTTGTTAGTGTTGTATGACATACACAAGATTGGTTGGCCGGCATCTAAGCAGACCATTGCTAGGTGGTTGCGCTCTGTGATAGCTTTTGCATACACTAAAGTTGGAAGGCCTGTTCCGGCAAGGATAAATGCGCATACCACCAGGTCAGTTGCCACCTCTTGGGCGGTTCGACATGGGGCAACAGCTGAGCAGGTTTGCAGGGCTGCCACTTGGTCATCTGTTCATACCTTTGCCAAATTCTATAGGTTCCATGAGTTCGCGTCGGAGGACGCATCATTCGGGCGAGCAGTGATGAGAGCTGCAGACCTGAGCGTACCCACACAAAGGACCGGCTCTGGAACGTCCCAGTGTTGAGCTGTGTCACCAGGACCATTGAAAGAGAAAAAGGGATTTTTGTAAGAATTTACCGTTCGAATCCCTTTCTCTGATATGGTCCTGGTGACACAGCGATCCCTCCCTTACGCTCAGTAAGTATGCCAGTGTTCATGATGTTCATGTTTAATTGGTTAAAGTAACAGTTATTGTTAAAAAATGTGCATATAATATGTGCAGGCGTTTGTACTGAGTTAATGTATTCCAGTGGCTTTGAAAGATTGAACTGAAGAGTCCGGGATGCAGTAGGGGAGGAGCCTACCCTCTAAAAGATTTAGGATAGGTGCCTGGCTCCTTCGGACCCTCCTACATCCCAGTGTTGAGCTGTGTCACCAGGACCATATCAGAGAAAGGGATTCGAACGGTAAGTTCTTACAAAAATCCCTTTTTTGTGTATTTCAAAAATGTAAAGAAATAAAAAAAGTTTGGACATTTTCCGAGCAACAATCTGGTTGGAACAAATATTTTAACGACATTTTGGGTGTCACGAACGGTGAAACGGTGTCAAGGCATGCATTATATGTAATAGTAGAGTGCAAGACTAATAAAAAGACTAATAAAGAGATTACATCTCCATATGTGCCAAAGTGGTTTGTGCAAAAGGCTAGTGAACAGCTAACGAACCCAATACACCAATAATGTCCAAACTATGGCCCGCCAGCTGTTGTGAAACTGCAAGTCCCATCATGCCTTGCCACAGTTCTGCTATTAGGGAATACTAAAACTATGGCAAGGCATGCTGGGATGTGTAGTTTCAAAACAGCTAAAGGGCGCTCAGTGACAAACGAGCTTTAAAATCAAAGTCAATTGTTTGGTGACCCGACTCCCAGGCTGCACGTCACCTGGATTTCTCCTCGCACCCTTCGCGCACAGTAGGGCAATAAGCTGCATCTAGTTTATTTAGGGCGCAAAAATGCAGCCAACAAGACCAGGGCAAGGGCTGCGAACAATTCATTAGCTCCCACTACATTAGGCAAGAGCTACGGGTGCACAAAACAATTGAATCACCATTATATGTTGTTTAGCACCTTACATAAATTATATATATATTTTTTATTATTATTCTTTTAATATGCAGTACAGTAAGACCAGCAACCCTTACCACCAGCATAGCTCTGCCCCAACACTCATGAAGCACCGCCTACATGTTTTGATTGGCCCACAATCCAATCAGTCAAAGAAAATGGATCACCATCAATAGGTAAAAACATTGATGGTCATCCATTGCACAATAGTGTGTATGCACTATTGTCATCAATTGCAAAGACGTCCATCCCTAAAGCTGTGCACACACAGTGCAAGTGAGCCTCTGTGCTAAGTTTGCAGTTAAGCACAGATGGCTCAGCATTGTGTGCTGAACAATCTGTCACGGCCAGTGTTCTCTGGTGTGAGAACACTGGCGATGACTAGATTTATAACTGGATGCAGTGTAAATCTAGTCAGGCAACAGCGACACGCGGGACCGCGCAATCGTCATCACCAGAGGGTATACACGTGGAGTGATCCTTTTTTCATTTCTAAGCGATCTAGTCAGATCACTTAGAAATAAGCCTCATATTCCCCTGGGCGGGATGTATTAATGTAAATCGCCAGCCGCCGCGATGCTACCGCATATGTACTAACATATGCGGCTAGCATCGGGTTGCGGTGACGGAGACCCCCGCGATACCTGTAATGTGGTGTGCGGGGGTCTCCGTCACATCAGTGTCCCCCTGCCTCTCCTCCTCCTCCCTACAGCCGGATGTCCTCCCGGCTGTGACACCTGCTGAGGGAGGAGTAGATCGATGGAGGATGGGTCGCAAGGACGGCGGGCGGCGATAGAAGCCCATAGGCATCTATAGGGTATCGCCACCCAGAGGTGGAGATACCCTGCCAGGCGGAGATGGGGCGGACGGATAATGGTACATAGGAAAATGCGGTAAAACCCCCGTTTTATCACATTTTCCCTTTAGTACATCCCGCCCCCTGTGTGTATGCCCCATTAGGATGGTAGATAATACAGTATACACTTTAGACTACAGTATAACTAATGTGACAATAATCCCTGTATAACCATCCAGCAAGCAATCCCGGCGGGTGACATGTACTTGGTGTCACCTGAACGCAGCAGTGATCCCAGCCTATATACAGTATGCCCAGTTATCCCACATCTGCACTAATGGCTATGTGCAGTTTGCTAGCCTGTACGGTTTGGCTCACCTGTATCTCACCACATTGGCATGCCGGGCACATATTTACCATTACACTCACATGTGTTTATTATCATAGAACATAGCAAAGCGCGCATAGCTACTGCAGCAGAGAGAGAACATATGGTATACACACAGAGGCTTCCCATAGATTATAATCTGGTCTATATACACCTGTGTCACACTTTGGGAAAGCAGATAGATAATATACAGTGTATAATAATGCAGACAGCACTGGGGCTGAGATATTACAACCTGAGCCATAGAGTAGCGCTGCTGAGGATACACTGGTATGCCCATACACATAGATATCCCCAGGAGCACCATGCAGCAGCCCTGTGGGAGTCACATACATGACCAACATACAGACTGAGCTCCAGTCCTCACCCACAGGTTGCTCAATGCTCAGGGGGTGTTCTGCACATGTTCACTTACCAGCCGCTTCTTCTACGCAGGGGCATGGCGTCCCAGTCAGTGACTGCCTCCATCAGAACAGCCGGCAGAGTGCTCATGTAGGGGGAGCAGCAGTGATGACGATGCATTATGTGCCAGGTGTAGTTCCAGCAGCTGCCAATAGGTGGCGATGGTGCGGCACAGCGTGAATGACGTCACTGCATTGTAGCTACGAGATACACGAACAGTCCGTGTATGAGTGGCTGGTACAGTGGCGTGTACCGTTAGTTCAGCGTCTGGGACAGCCACTCAGGCTGAGCCACCACGGGTTCGAATCCTCCTCCAGTGTCTGCTGTTTCAGGGGCGTGGGGTGTAGCGCCTTCGGATCCGGGAGCAGCCTGAGTTTTTGACTCATCCACTGATACCACAATATTTTCTGCTCAAACTACATAATATTAATAATTAGCCACCATATATAACCAGGAGGAATAACTTTAAGTGGGGGCAGGACAGAGTCTGTGTACAGACCAATTGTTCTAAATATACAGTTTATTCATTGGCACAAAACAGCAAAATAGGTTAAAATTAAAAAAGTGCATTAAGAAAAAAGTGAATAGAAATTGGAGCTGTGTGTCCGTGTCGCTGTACACTTATACAGTGCCCGTGTCAGCAGATTTCCACATACACAATTTTCTTTAATAACTCATGTCGACCTATTCCTGTGTTGACCTTTTTCATGCAGCCTTTTGGATTGTGTTTTCAGCATCAATTTAAACCAGGTCGATGTTTTTCATATGTAGACCTTTTCACTGCCGACCAAAAGATCTAATTACTGTCGACTTAATGACCCTCACCCCTGGTCACAGCGTCTATAAACTGTTATGTAGGACAGGAGACAAGTTCCGAAAACTAAAATATCATAAATTCCCAAACGTTGGGCAAAAGAAGCAGCCTCTGTGTTTTCCTTCACATGTAGTCATACAGGTAGAGTCGGACAACAGGAATAATAGGCGCTACATGATAATGTATTTATAGCATTCCTCCCAACTGTCCTGATTACAGTGGTATGGTCCCGCTATTTGGAGCCTGCCCTGATGTCCCTTGAGGGGAGGTGATCATGGCTGCTCTGCTTTGTGGAGCAGCCGGTGATTGCTGGATAGGTGCCGTGCGCAGCAAGGAGAGACGGGGCTGGGTACGCTGGCAAAGAGGATGGAAAACCCGGGGCCTCGATGCCCGGTCCCGCCCCCGTTGCACATAGCCCCGCCCCTTTCCAGGGCCAGCTGCATGCAGGTCCCACTGATCTATTGGTAAAAGTTGGAAGGCATGTTCGATGTTCTGTGTATACAATACATTCCTTTTTCTTTTTTAATAGTAGGATCGGCAGCAATTAGCTGTATGCTCTGGCCTTCGTCTGCGGATCTTCGCCTCCAGTGAAGTGTATGGCCTTTGTCAAACATACATAAAAAAAAATAAAAAAATGATACCCGATCTATTGTCTGCGGGCAGACGTGATTCTAGTCTGGCTCTAAACACAGATATTTCTCCATTCCCTGGAGAGAAATTGGCCTCACACCCCTTGCTGAAACAGGTAAGGATCATATGGTCGACCTAAAGATTGTCGACAGTCATTAGGTCAACATACTGCAAGGTCGACATGGGTCAAGGTCAACAGGTCATTTGGTCCAAAAAAGCATTAGGTCAAAATGGTCTAGCTCAACATGGGGTTTTGTACTTTTTTTTTTACCCGAATGCCGACACAGTCAACATGGACACAGGATTAAGTGCACCGCATCCCCTCGCATGTCTGGCTGTGCTTGGCACTCTATGTTATTCTCCCACCACACCCTAGTGCAGGCGTTCCCAACCACGGTCCTCAAGGCACACCAACAGTACAGGTTTTAATGATATCCAGGCTTGAGCACAGGTGACTTAATTAGTACCTGTGATTTGGATTAATCCATCCATGCTGAAGCCTGGATATCACTAAAACCTGCACTGTTGGTGTGCCTTGAGGACCGTGGTTGGGAACGCCTGCCCTAGTGGATGGTAGGGCATGAAATTCCGCCTGTCGGCACATGTCGGCTCAAAAAACCCCCAAAAAATCCAGTGAAAAACCCAGTCGACCTAGACCATGTTGACCTAATGACCTGTCGACCTAGACCCATGTCGACTTTGCAGTATGTCAACCTGATGACTGTCGACCATCTGATATCACTGATACAGGTTAATAGATAGAGGCTATCAATCCGAACGGCCTGTAATTGGTATAGCTATCTCACCCCTGCATTACTATATTAAGGGGGACATTTACCAAAATGGATTCGTGGAAAAAAGGTGTATTCGTAGGGAGAAATACACCTTTTTTTTTACGAATTTGTATTTTCGGGATTTACAATACCAAAAATACAACAATTCGTAGTCCTAAAGATGGAACATTCGTATTTGTAGTTACAAATACGAATGCCCTACACCATCGATAGGATACGACAGAAATCACCATTCAAAAGAATGGTGGTTTCTGATTTACTAAGCAGCCGTACTGATAATACGGCTGCTTAGTGGTGTAAAACACCCACGCAAATACGACAGGAAAATAGAACACCATTTTCCTGTTCTATTTGCGTTTTAGCCTGCACGGATCAGTCAGATCCGTGCAGGCTGCAGTGTAAAAAAATAGAAAAATAAATAAATTAAAAAAAAAACGGCGTGGGGTCCCCCCCACAGCCGAAACCAGCACCAGGCTGAAGGAGCCGGGGCCGGTAATTAAAAATCAGGGAACCCGACAAATAGGGGCTCCCCGATTTTTAACAACCAGCCCCAGGCTCCAGGTCCGGGGCTGGTTCCCAAAATACGGGGGACAAAATGACTAGGGGTCCCCCGTATTTCAAGAACCAGTCCCAGGCACAACCAGCCGGCAGGGTAATGTCACAGCCGGGGGACACTTATAATATAAGGTCCCGCGGCCAAAACATTAACCCTACCGACCAGTCAGCCTGGCCAGGGGCCCTGGGGGAGTGGGGACCCCCCCAATGAAGGGGTCCCCCCCCTCCAGGACTTACCTGACCAGGCTGAAGCCTGGTACTGTCCCCGATGCCCCTGGGCGGTGGGCATCGGGCTGATTATGGTGTAAAAATAAGGTTAAACTATTGTTTTTTACTGTGGCACTATAAGTGCCAGCAAGCCTCCCCAGCAAGCTGGGACTTGGAGAACCACAAGTCCCAGCCTGCTGGGCATTAAAGGGCCCGCTGGCACTTGTAGTTCCACAGGTAAAAAAATAGTGCACAAAACACACTGATACACTTTTAAAATAAAACTTTATTACATACAAAGCCCACACATACTAATACTTACCTATCTTCTTTCCGTAGGTAGCCCTGATGTCCTGTGTCGGCGTCTTCTGGTCCTGTGTCGTCTTTTTCCTCCATGTCGACCGTCGCTGTCGCCGTCCGGATCCGACGAAATCCATTTGGGAAGCTGTGGAAGGAAACCATACTCACCTGTCCCAGCGCGACGTAGTCCAGGTAAGGGTCTTGGCAAAAAAACAAACCGACACCCGAATCCAGCCCGGACACGGAGACGCACGGTACTGTGTGTCCATCGTGCGGCTCCGCCTCCCGAATGCCGCTATTGGCCGCCTTGCGGCCTAGCGGCTCCTGATTGGCCGCTAGGCCGCAAGGCGGCCAATAGCGGCATTCGGGAGGCAGAGCCGCACGATGTAAACAAACACCGTGCGTCTCCGTGTCCGCTTGGTTTCGGGGTGTCGGTTTGTTTTTTTGACAAGACCCTAACCTGGACTACGTCGCGCTGGGACAGGTGAGTATGGTTTCCTTCCACAGCTTCCCAAATGGATTTCGTCGGATCCGGACGGCGACAGCGACGGTCGACATGGAGGAAGAAGACGACACAGGACCAGAAGACGCCGACACAAGACATCAGGGCTACCTACGGAAAGAAGATAGGTAAGTATTAGTATGTGTGGGCTTTGTATGTAATAAAGTTTTATTTTAAAAGTGTATCAGTGTGTTTTGTGCACTATTTTTTTACCTGTGGAACTACAAGTGCCAGCGGGCCCTTTAATGCCCAGCAGGCTGGGACTTGTGGTTCTCCAAGTCCCAGCTTGCTGGGGAGGCTTGCTGGCACTTGTAGTGCCACAGTAAAAAACAATAGTTTAACCTTATTTTTACACCATAATCAGCCCGATGCCCACCGCCCAGGGGCATCGGGGACAGTACCAGGCTTCAGCCTGGTCAGGTAAGTCTTGGAGGGGGGGGACCCCTTCATTGGGGGGGTCCCCACTCCCCCAGGGCCCCTGGCCAGGCTGACTGGTCGGTAGGGTTAATGCTTTGGCCGGGGGGACTTGCATAAAAAGTCTCCCCCCGGCTGTGGCATTACCCTGCCGGCTGGTTGTGCCTGGGACTGGTTCTTGAAATACGGGGGACCCCTAGTCATTTTGTCCCCCGTATTTTGGGAACCAGCCCCGGACCTGGAGCCTGGGGCTGGTTGTTAAAAATCGGGGAGCCCCTATTTGTCGGGTTCCCTGATTTTTAATTACCGGCCCCGGCTCCTTCAGCCTGGTGCTGGTTTCGGCTGTGGGGGGGACCCCACGCCGGTTTTTTTTTTATTTATTTATTTTTCTATTTTTTTTTACACACTGCAGCCTGCACGGATCTGACTGATCCGTGCAGACTGCCTACAAATAATTCGTATTAGCAGCCGTATATACGGCTGCTAATACGGATGGCTACACCATCGGAGGGTTACAAAGCAGTCGTATCTGACTGCTTTGTAAATCCCCCTCCGGAACACGAGTTTGCATACGACTTAAACAGTCGTATGCAACCGTAGGGAAAAAACCAATACGAAAAACTAGGTTTTTCATATTGGTAAATTTCCCCCTAAGTATCAATTGGTAATGGGGGAGGCGCACCCAGGAATATGTATTAGACTTGGAAGCAAAGAAAGATAAAGTATTCCTACAAGGGGCAATCTAGGTTTTCATATATTAATGTTCTGATTAATGTTATAGGTACATTAATAAAGTGACCCAAGAAACAGAGAATTGGCTAAAACATAATATTTATTGAATCATTTATTAAGGACAGCGAAATATTAAAAACATAAGTGAAAAGTGATAAATGTGAAATAAAGTGCATTAGAAAAAAAATTAAAATAAGTCTGTTACGTGTGTGTTATCGGTCATATCATGTGTGTCTGTAATACTGTTATTAATCTCCACGCAAATATCAATTATTGCTCTAATTAGGCAGTCTTGTAAATTCATCAACAAAGGGACATGTGCACGTTTCAAGATGACGGGTGCAGCAAAATTGTTAGGAATAAAGGTGCGTACACACGGGGCAATATGATCGCTGGCAATATATTGCTAGCAATCATATCAGCAATCATATTGCCCAGTGTCCCGTTTTGTGAAAACGGGAGCGCGCACCCAGCGATTTATCGCTGGTGCACACTCCAATCACTGGCAATATGGTCGCTCAGCAACCATATTCCCAGCTATTTCAGCCCCTATCGCCCCCGTGTGTACACAGCATAATCGCCCCCAGATGACGTCAGCGAACCGGGACCAGGGCGGTCTTTTCGTATGGGCTTAATGGGCACTTGCTCTGGGGCCCCAGGTGTATAAGGGCCATACTCTGATAGCTGAGGATCCCCTTTTTCCAGGGATATTTTAGAATTTTTAAAATCGGCCCTGGGGAAATGGAGATATCCAACTTCAAAGCAGCAGTCCACATCTGACCTGTTAATTGCACTTCCCAGTCAGAATTCTCAGGTTCTCTCTGACTTAAGGTGCCCATACACGTCTCAATGCGGGCGTGCATTTTGAGCTTAAATAGCACGCATCGCATTCATCCTTGTACATGCGTTGTGCATACAATGCGATGAAAAGCAAGTACAAAAAGTATGTGCAGCACATACTTTTCTCTTTCAATGGTCCTGGTGACACAGCTTCACATTGGGATGTAGGAGGGTCCGCAGGAGCCAGGCACCTATCCTAAAGCTTTTGGAGGGTAGGCTCCTCCCCTACTGCATCCCAGACTCCTCAGTTCGTGTTAGGTGCCCACTAGAGTGGGTGCTATTCTAAAGGACTGCCGGAGCAGCCGAAGGAGTAGAGTTAGTTAGGGTTTTTATTATTTTATTAACTTTTACACTAGCTAGGTAGGCACAGTGTGAGGATTCTCATTAGTGATGTTACATCGTGTTCTTAACTTACTTTCGGGCAGGCATCTCTACGGGCAGCTTCGCACCACTGAGGGGGCTTCTACAGGTCTCCAGCTAGGGGTCCTTTGCATGTCCTCCAGTCCTGGTTCCTCGAGAGCGGGTGTCCTCCGCGGTGCCTGCGCACCTTGGTCTCCACTTGCTACGTCCTCTATCTTCTTCGGAGCAACTTCAGGAGAATCCTCCGGCTGGGTGTGCTCCCAGGTAATTTACCCCCTCAGCACCTTCTTCCTTGAGGTTCTAGTCTTCACCCTCTCGGCTCCTCCACAGGCAGGCACTATGTAGGACACCTCGGCAGCACACATCATTCTGTTCTCTCCGGGTTTGGGGCTCCTCCTGTGGTTGGCAGCTAGTGGGGGCAGCGCGGTTCCCTTCCATCTGGCAGGTGGCAGCAGTAGGGGACTTGGAGGAGCCTGGCTCTCCTGGCGCCATTCCTGGTCTCACAGCTGCGCAGCCTCCGCTCCTTACAGGTCAGCAGCTCACAGCACTGCACAGGCCCTTGTCCTCTCCAGGGATCACCCTTCCCGGTGCCGGCTCTCTCTGTTGTGGGTTATGCATCGCTGCAGGACCGCCTCTGATCCCCCTCCCTGTAGCCGTCCCCCACGAGCATCCACGGGCCGGTTTCCGGAGTCCTGCGCACAGCAGTGACGTCACCACGTTCGGCGGCGTCCAGCTGACCGCGCGTCATCACGGTCGTCATCCCGCGGTGACGTGGGTGGGCTGGGAAAGAGATTGCAGCTCACATTAGCATGAATACAAGTATCGTGCTACAGAAGTCATAAAGCAACAAAGGCATCCATACATACACAAAACTTCAGAGGATGCAAGTGAATAAAAAATGCAAAAAAACAAGTGGACATGACCATATTATGACTACATAGTGACATCTAGTGGCTAAAAATGAGAAGACATATATAATAAAAAACGAACATTTAAAAAGGGTATACGTATAAAAAGATAACTGCGTGCGGCCCCGAATTGGAGCCGTACTGGGCAAAAGTCAAAGTGCATATGCTGGGTGAGGTGCAAACCCTATGGCGTGAGTGGTTTAAATGCAGGGAGAAATACTGAGTCCCTGCTGGGTATCTATAATAAGCAAAAACAGCCCTGTGTGGGGTGATGCAGCCAGCATCACTGTATGCGCATAGCACCAGAAGCCAGAAATTGCAACAACAGAATGCCAGCATCTTGTATATTATATGTTATCCTGGTGTGTCACCTGGACACCGATAAGGCTGGGGGACTGGTGTCACACAGTGGGATGACAAGTACCTTTAACAAGGGGGAGAGAAAAGGAAGAAGGAAGACATGATTGTGTGTTAGTGGACCAAAATGGTTACAAAAAATTATGTAGGCCAAGTGTGTCATTAAGGCCTTTAGGGTGTAGTGTGTCCATTTTGTAAATCCACTTGGACTCAAGCTGCAGAAGCTGTTTGGAACGGTTGCCACCCCGTATGTGTGCCGGCACGTGGTCTATGATCTTATATTTGATCATTGCCATGTTATGTTTGGCCTTGGCGAAATGCCTGGTCACTGGTTGCTCCCCTGAGCCAGAATGAAGGGCTGCCCGTATGGCACAATCGGTCTTGCCGATGTAATGTATTCCACATGGACAATAAATGATGTAGATAACAAATTTAGTCGTGCACGTGAGGGGCCATCTGATTTAAAAAATTTTTACCCGTATAGAGATGTGCAACTTCGGTGCAAGCTGTCATGAAGCTGCATGTTGTGCAGCCTAGGCACCGGTAACAGCCCATTCTGGTGGGTCTGATTTGTCTAGAAGGGGTGTCAAAATTTGTAATCTCGGTCTTGACCAATAGGTCCTTCAAGTTTGGGCCGCGCTTGTAGCTCGGCATCAGCTTGGTGTCTTTGAACACCGGTAGCTCGGGATCCGAACGCACAATTTCCCACCAGTTTTTTACTCTGCTGGTGGTTTCTCGGCTGGCAGAGCTAAAGTCATTAACCCATGGAATACATGGCTTTATGACTTTAGGTGTTGCACCTGTGATAAGAGTGGTGCGCTCACACGCCAGAGCCCTGGCCTTGGCTTTAAGTAGGCCCTGTCTGGGGTAGCCTCTGTCCTCGAACTTCTGCTGCATGATGTCCAGTTGGTGATGGGTTTCAGAGTCGGTATCAGTGATCCTGCATACTCTCAAAAACTGAGTATGGGAGACTCTCCACCGTGTTGCGTGGGTGCGAGCTGTTGTGTCTAAGTATAGTATTGCGATCTGTCGGTTTGACATACAAAGAAGTGTGTGTAAATCCCAAAAATACAAATGTGTAAAAAATAGGCGTATTTCTGCCTACGAATACACCTATTTTTTACGAATCCATTTTGGTACATTTCCCCCGATGTATACATAGTATATATATACACGCTATACTGCTGTTCTGTTCTCAAAGACAACATGAAGCATATATATCACTTGTGGAGCCGATATTTATGGTACAACACGCCCCTGTAATTCTCACATTCATAGAGATCCCACAGCACATCTCCCCCATGTGTTAGAGCCTGACATCTCCGATTTACAAACATGATCATTAGCGATCAGTTTGACCATGTTATTATTGTATACAGAGATCCATATGTAACACACCCGTCCGGATCCCTGTGTTAACACCATACAATTGTCACGCTAGATGCGGTGACATCTTCTTCACATCACTTCTTAAACATTGCTCGGGCAGTAGTCCCGTGGCATCTGAAATTTACACTTCAAACTTGCACCATTTTTTAACATTGTTTTACTGTTTTAATGTAGGTTATTTATGTGCCATTTATGTGTTGTTATAGGCAGAAGCCAAACCCGGATCCTGGAGCAGAGGTTGTCATACAGAAGTGGGCGATACGGTGGGGTCACCATAGCAACCCATCTACAACAGAGGGGAGCGTGATGATGCAGTGAGGCTCCGCCCACTGACATCCGCCCGCACCGGAAGCCGCACTGGACGCAACCGGGACGCTCCACGTACGGGAATGGTGAGTATGCACATGCTGTATGTATTTAAATGTTTGCTGTGTCACCCGCACGCGTTGTACACCTTGACAAAGGGGTATCCAGTCCCCGAAACGTCGGTCACCTCCAATAAACACATTGTTAAGCCCACGGAGTGCCGCTGCCTGCTTGGATAATTCCTTAGATAGATAGATACCAGAAAGAACCCCCACTGGGGGAATAAACAGCACTCACCAGTCTGTAGTTCAATGGAGGTACAACCAGGAGGTAATCCAAAGTTTATTTTCTGCAAGAGAGATCTTCTGACGTTTCGGTCCCCGCTGGTACCTTTATCAAGGCAGCCACTGTGTCAAATAGTCGCAACTTAAATCTGTGTGGGAAGGGGGATATATAGCCTTTGAGTATAAAGAAACATAAAAATATATGATACAGCCAGTACAGGATATGGCGGGTGAGCCAGTGACAGGGACTATAGAGAGGTAGGGCAGGGGGATCAGAGGCGGTCCTGCAGCGATGCATAACCCACAACAGAGAGAGCCGGCACCGGGAAGGGTGATCCCTGGAGAGGACAAGGGCCTGTGCAGTGCTGTGAGCTGCTGACCTGTAAGGAGCGGAGGCTGCGCAGCTGTGAGACCAGGAATGGCGCCAGGAGAGCCAGGCTCCTCCAAGTCCCCTACTGCTGCCACCTGCCAGAGGGAAGGGAACCGCGCTGCCCCCACTAGCTGCCAACCACAGGAGGAGCCCCAAACCCGGAGAGAACAGAATGATGTGTGCTGCCGAGGTGTCCTACATAGTGCCTGCCTGTGGAGGAGCCGAGAGGGTGAAGACTAGAACCTCATGGAAGAAGGTGCTGAGGGGGTAAATTACCTGGGAGCACACCCAGCCGGAGGATTCTCCTGAAGTTGCTCCGAAGAAGATAGAGGACGCAGCAAGTGGAGACCAAGGTGCGCAGGCACCGCGGAGGACACCCGCTCTCGAGGAACCAGGACTGGAGGACATGCAAAGGACCCCTAGCTGGAGACCTGTAGAAGCCCCCTCAGTGGTGCGGAGCTGCCCCTAGAGATGCCTGCCCGAAAGTAAGTTAAGAACACGATGTAACATCAAGGACAGGAGCTGCTCAGAGGACAGGTGACAGCCCAGCGGAGGAGAGGATAGAGGAGGATCCCCAGCCTGATAGGAGCCGGGGGTGGAAGCAGAGGCCGACCCAGAACAGCACAACAGGCGGAGCAGAGGACGACCCAGCACCTCCTGCTGCAGGAGCCGAGGACACGGGACACAAGGCAGACGTCAGGCTCATGGCAGATGCTGTGCGGCTGTGGTACAGGTATATGTGCGCTGTTGTTTGTTTATGCTGGGCGTTATGGGTAATAGAGGAGGTTTCTTTTTTAGGATGTCGGTATGTGGTAGACTCGCTAGTTATAGGATGTGTAGTATGCTAGGGTTTGTGGTTATAGTGGATGTATTTGTGTATGCAGGGCACCATTTGCGGATGTACTAAAAGGATGATCACAAAAAGGGATGATCGGGATGATTGCCTGCAGTTCCTATTCGCACCACTAGATGTCACAATTTTTTTTACTTCAACTGAGAATTTGTATGTTGGACACTGGTTGTGTATCCTGGACAGTCGGTAAAATAGGTAATCAGCGCTCAGTATCATTCTGTGGAGTTTTCGTAGCTTCTTAAAAGAAGCTGTAAGCGCTGCACAGGGAGGCCAGGCAGCGTCTCCCCTGTGCACAGTGAGCTGACAGGATGCGCTTCTGTCAGCTCCTGCTGTGCTAGCAGTGTGAGGATTCACTAATGAGAATCCTCACACTGTGCCTACCTAGCTAGTGTAAAAGTTAATAAAATAATAAAAACCCTAACTAACTCTACTCCTTCGGCTGCTCCGGCAGCCCTTTAGAATAGCACCCACTCCAGTGGGCACCTAACACGAACTGAGGAGTCTGGGATGCAGTAGGGGAGGAGCCTACCCTCCAAAAGCTTTAGGATAGGTGCCTGGCTCCTGCGGACCCTCCTACATCCCAATGTGAAGCTGTGTCACCAGGACCATTGAAAGAGAAAAGTATGTGCTGCACATACTTTTTGTACTTGCTTTTCATCGCATTGTATGCACAACGCATGTACAAGGATGAATGCGATGCGTGCTATTTAAGCTCAAAATGCACGCCCGCATCGAGACGTGTATGGGCACCTTAAGTCAGAGAGAACCTGAGAATTCTGACTGGGAAGTGCAATTAACAGGTCAGATGTGGATTGCTGCTTTGAAGTTGGATATCTCCATTTCCCCAGGGCCGACTTTAAAAATTCTGGTATCCCTGGAAAAAGGGGATCCTCAGCTATCAGAGTATGACCCTTATACACCTGGGGCCCCAGAGCAAGTGCCCATTAAGACCATACGAAAAGACCGCCCTGGTCCCGGTTCGCTGACGTCATCCGGGGGCGATTATGCTGTGTACACACGGGGGCGATAGGGGCTGAAATAGCTGGGAATATGGTTGCTGAGCGACCATATTGCCAGTGATTGGAGTGTGCACCAGCGATAAATCGCCGGGTGCGCGCTCCCGTTTTCACAAAACGGGACACTGGGCAATATGATTGCTGATATGATTGCTAGCAATATATTGCCAGCGATCATATTGCCCCGTGTGTACGCACCTTTATTCCTAACAATTTTGCTGCACCCGTCATCTTGAAACGTGCACATGTCCCTTTGTTGATGAATTTACAAGACTGCCTAATTAGAGCAATAATTGATATTTGCGTGGAGATTAATAACAGTATTACAGACACACATGCTATGACCGATAACACACACGTAACAGACTTATTTTAATTTTTTTTCTAATGCACTTTATTTCACATTTATCACTTTTCACTTATGTTTTTAATATTTCGCTGTCCTTAATAAATGATTCAATAAACATCATGTTTTAGCCAATTCTCTGTTTCTTGGGTCACTTTATTAATGTACCTATAACATTAATCAGAACATTAATATATGCTAACCTAGATTGCCCCTTGTAGGAATACTTTATCTTTCTTTGCTTCCAAGTCTAATACATATTCCTGGGTGCGCCTCCCCCATTACCAATTGATACTTAATATAGTAATGCAGGGGTGAGATAGCTATACCAATTACAGGCCGTTCGGATTGATAGCCTCTATCTATCAACCTGTATCAGCGATATCAGATGGTCGACAGTCATCAGGTCGACATACTGCAAAGTCGACATGGGTCTAGGTCGACAGGTCATTAGGTCAACATGGTCTAGGTCGACTGGGTTTTTCACTGGATTTTTGGGGGGTTTTTTGAGCCGACATGTGCCGACAGGCGGAATTTCATGCCCTACCATCCACTAGGGCAGGCGTTCCCAACCATGGTCCTCAAGGCACACCAACAGTGCAGGTTTTAGTGATATCCAGGCTTCAGCACAGATGGATTAATCCAAATCACAGGTACTAATTAAGACACCTGTGCTCAAGCCTGGATATCATTAAAACCTGTACTGTTGGTATGCCTTGAGGACCGTGGTTGGGAACGCCTGCACTAGGGTGTGGTGGGAGAATAACATAGAGTGCCAAGCACAGCCAGACATGCGAGGGGATGCGGTGCACTTAATCCTGTGTCCATGTTGACTGTGTCGGCATTCGGGTAAAAAAAAAAGTACAAAACCCTATGTTGAGCTAGACCATTTTGACCTAATGCTTTTTTGGACCAAATGACCTGTTGACCTTGACCCATGTCGACCTTGAAGTATGTTGACCTAATGACTGTCGACAATCTTTAGGTCGACCATATGATCCTTACCTGTTTCAGCAAGGGGTGTGAGGCCAATTTCTCTCTTTCTCTCCAGGGAATGGAGAAATATCTGTGTTTAGAGCCAGACTAGAATCACGTCTGCCCGCAGACAATAGATCGGGTATCATTTTTTTATTTTTTTTTATGTATGTTTGACAAAGGCCATACACTTCACTGGAGGCGAAGATCCGCAGACGAAGGCCAGAGCATACAGCTAATTGCTGCCGATCCTACTATTAAAAAAGAAAAAGGAATGTATTGTATACACAGAACATCGAACATGCCTTCCAACTTTTACCAATAGATCAGTGGGACCTGCATGCAGCTGGCCCTGGAAAGGGGCGGGGCTATGTGCAACGGGGGCGGGACCGGGCATCGAGGCCCCGGGTTTTCCATCCTCTTTGCCAGCGTACCCAGCCCCGTCTCTCCTTGCTGCGCACGGCACCTATCCAGCAATCACCGGCTGCTCCACAAAGCAGAGCAGCCATGATCACCTCCCCTCAAGGGACATCAGGGCAGGCTCCAAATAGCGGGACCATACCACTGTAATCAGGACAGTTGGGAGGAATGCTATAAATACATTATCATGTAGCGCCTATTATTCCTGTTGTCCGACTCTACCTGTATGACTACATGTGAAGGAAAACACAGAGGCTGCTTCTTTTGCCCAACGTTTGGGAATTTATGATATTTTAGTTTTCGGAACTTGTCTCCTGTCCTACATAACAGTTTATAGACGCTGTGACCAGGGGTGAGGGTCATTAAGTCGACAGTAATTAGATCTTTTGGTCGGCAGTGAAAAGGTCTACATATGAAAAAGATCGACCTGGTTTAAATTGACGCTGAAAACGGTCAACACAATCCAAAAGGCTGCATGAAAAAGGTCAACACAGGAATAGGTCGACATGAGTTATTAAAGAAAATTGTGTATGTGGAAATCTGCTGACACGGGCACTGTATAAGTGTACAGCGACACGGACACACAGCTCCAATTTCTATTCACTTTTTTCTTAATGCACTTTTTTAATTTTAACCTATTTTTCTGTTTTGTGCCAATGAATAAACTGTATATTTAGAACAATTGGTCTGTACACAGACTCCGTCCTGCCCCCACTTAAAGTTATTCCTCCTGGTTATATATGGTGGCTAATTATTAATATTATGTAGTTTGAGCAGAAAATATTGTGGTATCAGTGGATGAGTCAAAAACTCAGGCTGCTCCCGGATCCGAAGGCGCTACACCCCACGCCCCTGAAACAGCAGACACTGGAGGAGGATTCGAACCCGTGGTGGCTCAGCCTGAGTGGCTGTCCCAGACGCTGAACTAACGGTACACGCCACTGTACCAGCCACTCATACACGGACTGTTCGTGTATCTCGTAGCTACAATGCAGTGACGTCATTCACGCTGTGCCGCACCATCGCCACCTATTGGCAGCTGCTGGAACTACACCTGGCACATAATGCATCGTCATCACTGCTGCTCCCCCTACATGAGCACTCTGCCGGCTGTTCTGATGGAGGCAGTCACTGACTGGGACGCCATGCCCCTGCGTAGAAGAAGCGGCTGGTAAATGCACATGTGCAGAACACCCCCTGAGCATTGAGCAACCTGTGGGTGAGGACTGGAGCTCAGTCTGTATGTTGGTCATGTATGTGACTCCCACAGGGCTGCTGCATGGTGCTCCTGGGGATATCTATGTGTATGGGCATACCAGTGTATCCTCAGCAGCGCTACTCTATGGCTCAGGTTGTAATATCTCAGCCCCAGTGCTGTCTGCATTATTATACACTGTAAATTATCTATCTGCTTTCCCAAAGTGTGACACAGGTGTATATAGACCAGATTATAATCTATGGGAAGCCTCTGTGTGTATACCATATGTTCTCTCTCTGCTGCAGTAGCTATGCGCGCTTTGCTATGTTCTATGATAATAAACACATGTGAGTGTAATGGTAAATATGTGCCCGGCATGCCAATGTGGTGAGATACAGGTGAGCCAAACCGTACAGGCTAGCAAACTGCACGTAGCCATTAGTGCAGATGTAGGATAACTGGGCATACTGTATATAGGCTGGGATCACTGCTGCGTTCAGGTGACACCAAGTACATGTCACCCGCCGGGATTGCTTGCTGGATGGTTATACAGGGATTATTGTCACATTAGTTATACTGTAGTCTAAAGTGTATACTGTATTATCTACCATCCTAATGGGGCATACACACAGGGGGCGGGATGTACTAAAGGGAAAATGTGATAAAACGGGGGTTTTACTGCATTTTCCTATGTACCATTACCCGTCCGCCCCATCTCCGCCTGGCAGGGTATCTCCACCTCTGGGTGGCGATACCCTATAGATGCCTATGGGCTTCTATCGCCGCCCGCCGTCCTTGCGACCCATCCTCCATCGATCTACTCCTCCCTCAGCAGGTGTCACAGCCGGGAGGACATCCGGCTGTAGGGAGGAGGAGGAGAGGCAGGGGGACACTGACAGCCGCCAGGATGTGACGGAGACCCCCGCACACCACATTACAGGTATCGCGGGGGTCTCCGTCACCGCAACCCAATGCTAGCCGCATATGTTAGTACATATGCGGTAGCATCGCGGCGGCTGGCGATTTACATTAATACATCCCGCCCAGGGGGATATGAGGCTTATTTCTAAGTGATCTGACTAGATCGCTTAGAAATGAAAAAAGGATCACTCCATGTGTATACCCTCTGGTGATGACGATTGCGCGGTCCCGCGCGTCGCTGTTGCTTGACTAGATTTACACTGCATCCAGTTATAAATCTAGTCATCGCCAATGTTCTCACACCAGAGAACACTGGCCGTGACAGATTGTTCAGCACACAATGCTGAGCCATCTGTGCTTAACTGCAAACTTAGCACAGAGGCTCACTTGCACTGTGTGTGCACAGCTTTAGGGATGGACGTCTTTGCAATTGATGACAATAGTGCAACTGCCCATTGATTGTGGCACACTATGCAATGGATGACCATCAATGTTTTTACCTATTGATGGTGATCCATTTTCTTTGACTGATTGGATTGTGGGCCAATCAAAACATGTAGGCGGTGCTTCATGAGTGTTGGGGCAGAGCTATGCTGGTGGTAAGGGTTGCTGGTCTTACTGTACTGCATATTAAAATAATAATAATAAAAAATATATATATAATTTATGTAAGGTGCTAAACAACATATAATGGTGATTCAATTGTTTTGTGCACCCGTAGCTCTTGCCTAATGTAGTGGGAGCTAATGAATTGTTCGCAGCACTTGCCCTGGTCTTGTTGGCTGCATTTTTGCGCCCTAAATAAACTAGATGCAGCTTATTGCCCTACTGTGCGCGAAGGGTGCGAGGAGAAATCCAGGTGACGTGCAGCCTGGGAGTCGGGTCACCAAACAATTGACTTTGATTTTAAAGCTCATTTGTCACTGAGCGCCCTTTAGCTGTTTTGAAACTACACATCCCAGCATGCCTTGCCATAGTTTTAGTATTCCCTAATAGCAGAACTGTGGCAAGGCATGATGGGACTTGCAGTTTCACAACAGCTGGCGGGCCATAGTTTGGACATGATTGGTGTATTGGGTTTGTTAGCTGTTCACTAGCCTTTTGCACAAACCACTTTGGCACATATGGAGATGTAATCTCTTTATTAGTCTTTTTATTAGTCTTGCACTCTACTATTACATATAATGCATGCCTTGACACCGTTTCACCGTTCGTGACACCCAAAATGTCGTTAAAATATTTGTTCCAACCAGATTGTTGCTCGGAAAATGTCCAAACTTTTTTTATTTCTTTACATTTTTGAAATACACAAAAAAGGGATTTTTGTAAGAACTTACCGTTCGAATCCCTTTCTCTGATATGGTCCTGGTGACACAGCTCAACACTGGGATGTAGGAGGGTCCGAAGGAACCAGGCACATATCCTAAATCTTTTAGAGGGTAGGCTCCTCCCCTACTGCATCCCGGACTCTTCAGTTCAATCTTTCAAAGCCACTGGAATACATTAACTCAGTACAAACGCCTGCACATATTATATGCACATTTTTTAACAATAATTGTTACTTTAACCAATTAAACATGAACATCATGAACACTGGCATACTTACTGAGCGTAAGGGAGGGATCGCTGTGTCACCAGGACCATATCAGAGAAAAGGATTCGAACGGTAAGTTCTTACAAAAATCCCTTTTTCTCTTTCAATGGTCCTGGTGACACAGCTCAACACTGGGACGTTCCAGAGCCGGTCCTTTGTGTGGGTACGCTCAGGTCTGCAGCTCTCATCACTGCTCGCCCGAATGATGCGTCCTCCGACGCGAACTCATGGAACCTATAGAATTTGGCAAAGGTATGAACAGATGACCAAGTGGCAGCCCTGCAAACCTGCTCAGCTGTTGCCCCATGTCGAACCGCCCAAGAGGTGGCAACTGACCTGGTGGTATGCGCATTTATCCTTGCCGGAACAGGCCTTCCAACTTTAGTGTATGCAAAAGCTATCACAGAGCGCAACCACCTAGCAATGGTCTGCTTAGATGCCGGCCAACCAATCTTGTGTATGTCATACAACACTAACAAGGTGTCAGTCTTTCTGACACTCTTAACTCTGTCCACATAAATGCGTAATGCACGCACAACATCCAAATTCCTCAATTTGTCCCTTTTTCTAGAACCCTCTGGGGGTTGAAACACAGGTAGAACTATCTCCTGGTTTAGATAAAAAGCAGAGACTACTTTTGGTAAAAACTGAGGTACCGTCCGAAGAACTGCCCTATCCTCATGAAATATCAAGAAAGGAGACTTGCATGACAATGCTCCTAACTCTGACACCCTCTTCGCTGATGCCACTGCCAACAAGAATACCAGCTTCCATGTGAGAAACTTAAGGTCCGCCGACCTTAATGGTTCAAAAGGTGCCTTCTGAGGCGAGAGAGAGAGAGGGTGAGGCGAGAGAGAGAGAGAGGGTGAGGCGAGAGAGAGAGAGAGGGTGAGGCGAGAGAGAGAGAGAGAGGGTGAGGCGAGAGAGAGAGAGAGAGGGTGAGGCGAGAGAGAGGGTGGAGAGAGGGTGGAGAGAGAGAGAGAGGGTGGAGAGAGGGAGAGAGAGAGGGTGGAGAGAGAGAGAGGGTGGAGAGAGAGAGAGAGGGTGGAGAGAGAGAGAGAGAGAGAGAGAGGGTGAGGCGAGAGAGAGAGAGAGAGGGTGAGGCGAGAGAGAGAGAGAGGGTGAGGCGAGAGAGAGAGAGAGAGAGAGGGTGAGGCGAGAGAGAGAGAGAGAGAGGGTGAGGCGAGAGAGAGAGAGAGAGAGAGGGTGAGGCGAGAGAGAGAGAGAGAGAGGGGGTGAGGCGAGAGAGGGTGAGGCGAGAGAGAGAGAGAGGGTGAGGCGAGAGAGAGAGTGGAGAGAGGGTGGAGAGAGAGAGAGGAGAGAGAGAGAGGGTGGAGAGAGAGAGGGAGAGAGAGAGAGGGTGGAGGGTGGAGAGAGAGAGGGTGGAGAGAGAGAGAGGGTGGAGAGAGAGAGGGTGGAGAGAGAGAGGGTGGAGAGAGAGAGAGAGAGGGTGGAGAGAGAGAAAGAGAAAAGGAGAGGGGGTGTGGAGGAGGGGAAGTGAAGGAGAGGAGGGGGGAGTGGAGGAGCAGAGAAGGGGAGGGGGTGCGGAGTATAGGAGGTGAGCAGGAGGGAAGCGAGAGGAGGAGGGGAAGCAGAAGAGGAAGGGGAGCTGAGGAGTGAGAGGAAAGAAGAAAGGAAAGTAGGGGAGGGGGTGAGGAGTATTGGAAGCAAAAGAAAGGAGGGGGAAACAGGAAAGGAGGAGGGGGAGCGGAGGAGGTGGTTGGGGAGCTGAGGAGGAGGGGAGAACAGAGAGCAGGAACAGACAAGAAGAGGGGGAGAGGAGGAGGAGGAGAGGAGGCATGGAGGAGGTGCAGAGAAGTGCAGTGCAAGCTGGTGCTGGGTACCTCCTGTGACAATCAGCAGCGATGGTAGCGATGATTTTGCTGCCCCTGCTCCTGGGCAGACTGGGTCTGCTGCACTTTCTCTTCTTCTGTGCTAGTCATCTCTTACTGCTCCATCTCCCCGGCGCTGGGTCTTCTCTTTCTGTACCCCAGCACAGGTTCACTGGCAGTCAGAGAGAGAAAAGTGTGGGGAAATTGGTGAGGAGAGCAAAAGAGGGGAAAGGGAGAGCTGGGGAGAGGAGGAGGGGAAGGAGGAGAGGAGGAGAGGGATCAGAGAAGAAGGAGCAAAGGAGTGGAGGAGGGGGATCCGAGAATGAGCAAAGGAGTGGAGGAGGAGAGAAGCGGACATGTAGAGAAGTAGCACAGAAGGCACTGTGTACCTCTTGTCCCTTTTTGTGATCATCCTTTTAGTACATCCGCAAATGGTGCCCTGCATACACAAATACATCCACTATAACCACAAACCCTAGCATACTACACATCCTATAACTAGCGAGTCTACCACATACCGACATCCTAAAAAAGAAACCTCCTCTATTACCCATAACGCCCAGCATAAACACACAACAGCGCACATATACCTGTACCACAGCCGCACAGCATCTGCCATGAGCCTGACGTCTGCCTTGTGTCCCGTGTCCTCGGCTCCTGCAGCAGGGGGTGCTGGGTCGTCCTCTGCTCCGCCTGTTGTGCTGTTCTGGGTCGGCCTCTGCTTCCACCCCCGGCTCCTATCAGGCTGGGGATCCTCCTCTATCCTCTCCTCCGCTGGGCTGTCACCTGTCCTCTGAGCAGCTCCTGTCCTTGATGTTACATCGTGTTCTTAACTTACTTTCGGGCAGGCATCTCTAGGGGCAGCTCCGCACCACTGAGGGGGCTTCTACAGGTCTCCAGCTAGGGGTCCTTTGCATGTCCTCCAGTCCTGGTTCCTCGAGAGCGGGTGTCCTCCGCGGTGCCTGCGCACTTTGGTCTCCACTTGCTGCGTCCTCTATCTTCTTCGGAGCAACTTCAGGAGAATCCTCCGGCTGGGTGTGCTCCCAGGTAATTTACCCCCTCAGCACCTTCTTCCTTGAGGTTCTAGTCTTCACCCTCTCGGCTCCTCCACAGGCAGGCACTATGTAGGACACCTCGGCAGCACACATCATTCTGTTCTCTCCGGGTTTGGGGCTCCTCCTGTGGTTGGCAGCTAGTGGGGCAGCGCGGTTCCCTTCCCTCTGGCAGGTGGCAGCAGTAGGGGACTTGGAGGAGCCTGGCTCTCCTGGCGCCATTCCTGGTCTCACAGCTGCGCAGCCTCCGCTCCTTACAGGTCAGCAGCTCACAGCACTGCACAGGCCCTTGTCCTCTCCAGGGATCACCCTTCCCGGTGCCGGCTCTCTCTGTTGTGGGTTATGCATCGCTGCAGGACCGCCTCTGATCCCCCTGCCCTACCTCTCTATAGTCCCTGTCACTGGCTCACCCGCCATATCCTGTACTGGCTGTATCATATATTTTTATATTTCTTTATACTCAAAGGCTATATATCCCCCTTCCCACACAGATTTAAGTTGCGACTATTTGACACAGTGGCTGCCTTGATAAAGGTACCAGCGGGGACCGAAACGTCAGAAGATCTCTCTTGCAGAAAATAAACTTTGGATTACCTCCTGGTTGTACCTCCATTGAACTACAGACTGGTGAGTGCTGTTTATTTCCCCAGTGGGGGTTCTTTCTGGTATCTATCTATCTAAGGAATTATCCAAGCAGGCAGCGGCACTCCGTGGGCTTAACAATGTGTTTATTGGAGGTGACCGACGTTTCGGGGACTGGATACCCCTTTGTCAAGGTGTACAACGCGTGCGGGTGACACAGCAAACATTTAAATACATACAGCATGTGCATACTCACCATTCCCGTACGTGGAGCGTCCCGGTTGCATCCAGTGCGGCTTCCGGTGCGGGCGGATGTCAGTGGGCGGAGCCTCACTGCATCATCACGCTCCCCTCTGTTGTAGATGGGTTGCTATGGTGACCCCACCGTATCGCCCACTTCTGTATGACAACCTCCGCTCCAGGATCCGGGTTTGGCTTCTGCCTATAACAACACATAAATGGCACATAAATAACCTACATTAAAACAGTAAAACAATGTTAAAAAATGGTGCAAGTTTGAAGTGTAAATTTCAGATGCCACGGGACTACTGCCCGAGCAATGTTTAAGAAGTGATGTGAAGAAGATGTCACCGCATCTAGCGTGACAATTGTATGGTGTTAACACAGGGATCCGGACGGGTGTGTTACATATGGATCTCTGTATACAATAATATCATGGTCAAACTGATCGCTAATGATCATGTTTGTAAATCGGAGATGTCAGGCTCTAACACATGGGGGAGATGTGCTGTGGGATCTCTATGAATGTGAGAATTACAGGGGCATGTTGTACCATAAATATCGGCTCCACAAGTGATATATATGCTTCATGTTGTCTTTGAGAACAGAACAGCAGTATAGCGTGTATATATATACTATGTATACATCGGGGGAAATGTACCAAAATGGATTCGTAAAAAATAGGTGTATTCGTAGGCAGAAATACGCCTATTTTTTACACATTTGTATTTTTGGGATTTACACACACTTTCTTTGTATGTCAAACAGACAGATCGCAATACTATACTTAGACACAACAGCTCGCACCCACGCAACACGGTGGAGAGTCTCCCATACTCAGTTTTTGAGAGTATGCAGGATCACTGATACCGACTCTGAAACCCTTCACCAACTGGACATCATGCAGCAGAAGTTCGAGGACAGAGGCTACCCCAGACAGGGCCTACTTAAAGTCAAGGCCAGGGCTCTGGCGTGTGAGCGCACCACTCTTATCACAGGTGCAACACCTAAAGTCATAAAGCCATGTATTCCATGGGTTAATGACTTTAGCTCTGCCAGCCGAGAAACCACCAGCAGAGTAAAAAAATGGTGGGAAATTGTGCGTTCGGATCCCGAGCTACCGGTGTTCAAAGACACCAAGCTGATGCCGAGCTACAAGCGCGGCACAAACTTGAAGGACCTATTGGTCAAGACCGAGATTACAAATTTTGACACCCCTTCTAGACAAATCAGACCCACCAGAATGGGCTGTTACCGGTGCCTAGGCTGCACAACATGCAGCTTCATGACCGAAGTTGCACATCTCTATACGGGTAAAAATTTTTTAAATCAGATGGCCCCTCACGTGCACGACTAAATTTGTTATCTACATCATTTATTGTCCATGTGGAATACATTACATCGGCAAGACCGATTGTGCCATACGGGCAGCCCTTCATTCTGGCTCAGGGGAGCAACCAGTGACCAGGCATTTCGCCAAGGCCAAACATAACATGGCAATGATCAAATATAAGATCATAGACCACGTGCCGGGACACATACGGGGTGGCAACCGTTCCAAACAGCTTCTGCAGCTTGAGTCCAAGTGGATTTACAAAATGGACACACTACACCCTAAAGGCCTTAATGACACACTTGGCCTACATAATTTTTTGTAACCATTTTGGTCCACTAACACACAATCATGTCTTCCTTCTTCCTTTTCTCTCCCCCTTGTTAAAGGTACTTGTCATCCCACTGTGTGACACCAGTCCCCCAGCCTTATCGGTGTCCAGGTGACACACCAGGATAACATATAATATACAAGATGCTGGCATTCTGTTGTTGCAATTTCTGGCTTCTGGTGCTATGCGCATACAGTGATGCTGGCTGCATCACCCCACACAGGGCTGTTTTTGCTTATTATAGATACCCAGCAGGGACTCAGTATTTCTCCCTGCATTTAAACCACTCACGCCATAGGGTTTGCACCTCACCCAGCATATGCACTTTGACTTTTGCCCAGTACGGCTCCAATTCGGGGCCGCACGCAGTTATCTTTTTATACGTATACCCTTTTTAAATGTTCGTTTTTTATTATATATGTCTTCTCATTTTTAGCCACTAGATGTCACTATGTAGTCATAATATGGTCATGTCCACTTGTTTTTTTGCATTTTTTATTCACTTGCATCCTCTGAAGTTTTGTGTATGTATGGATGCCTTTGTTGCTTTATGACTTCTGTAGCACGATACTTGTATTCATGCTAATGTGAGCTGCAATCTCTTTCCCAGCCCACCCACGTCACCGCGGGATGACGACCGTGATGACGCACGGTCAGCTGGACGCCGCCGAACGTGGTGACGTCACTGCTGTGCGCAGGACTCCGGAAACCGGCCCGTGGATGCTCGTGGGGGACGGCTACAGGGAGGGGGTAAGTTAACGCCTATTTGTTAACATGTCTTATAAATACCCATGCACTTGCACTTTATTCTGTACTTCACCCTGTCTGCATTTTGTCCTGACGATGGGGGTCCGGCCCCCGAAACGTTGACGCCTGTAAGACCACTTATGGAATAAACACGGCCTTTTGATTTCACCAGCATTTGTGAGTCCTCGAGTGCCCATTCATTTCGTCATTGTATTCTGTGGGCAGTTCATTGTGGCTGCCCTCTGCAAGCTGGCACCGGGGCAAGCTACACATCTCAGCTCACTTCAGTCCAGAGTGACGGCCCTTCCGGATTTATATATATATATATATATATATATATATATATATATACTGTAATTTCCAATGCACTCACGGTTCAATTCGTTGTTATCCGGAGGTGCTCCCGCCAGTCACACAAGCACAGCTTATGGTCCAAATGTAAAGTCACTTAGAATCAGGGCACTCACCAAGCAGCTATAAGGCAATGCTTCTTTTATTAATCCATCAAGTATGACAAATAAGCCGACGTTTCGGACCCATCTGGGCCCTTAATCATGGCGTCCTGGATCTCACAGAGAAGGCAACTGATCTCATGCTACATGCTGCTCATATTTATGTGGTCTTAATTACATCAATTAGCCCCACATGTGGGGATCAACAATCAACCATGGCAAATATGTAAATAACAATGCTACAAGCGCTACAGCACAACACCCTCATAGCCCTCAGTACCTAAGGCTATATAACAAAATGGGTAAAGTAATATGTATAAGTAAAAAAGATAAAACTCACCTATACCGAAAACACGCTGTTTAAACAGATTTGGAACGCACGCCGCCATTGTAGGCGGTCCCCACGTGCGTGTCATCTCTCAACCAATCACCAGAACATCTTTCTGTGACGTGCACCCCTTCCGGGCAACGCGTCACACACAGCGCTTGTTGCGTCCATTAATCAGTGGAACGCACGGCGCCATTATAGGCGGTCCTACGTGCGTGTCAAATCATCCACTACCCATTTCAGCGCACGTCTCCTCTTCAATAGCACGTCACTGCGTGCCTAGCGTCAGTGCTCTAGGTGATGTCCTATCCCTGATCGTTGTTAGGTGATGCGCATCTGTAGTTAAGCGCGTCATCCATGTAAACAATACCAGCGTTAGCCTGGTTACCTTAATACACCAAACTTGTACAACAATATGTCACTATCTATCTAGCCTAAAAATACCAGATCTAACGTGATGAGAGGGAGCATATCACAAATTTATACCTAAAAGGAATTAGGAGGTGTTATTTTAAATGAGTGCAATTAGTAAGCAGCACATAGCATGATCTCAGTCTCCAAACAAACAACATTGAAACACATAACATATTTTTAAAAAAGCTAAATCATAACCAAGGTACATCATCCAATAGTCTCAACTCTGGTCCCTATCTTTTATAAGGACCTAGATTTTGATGTGGTATGCGACCATGGCTACCCTAGCTTATTATGTCACTGTTGTGGGTAAGTATTAAATAGCCAACACAAAGAATTCCATCAAAGAACATCAATTACACAAAGGAAATATTTGAAAAAATAGAAAAATTTTTGAGAGAATTAGAAAAAAGTGATAATTTCATAAAAAACATTTAAATGAATTATATTCATTTAGGCCCCTGGGGCTGATGGTGTCCAAGGTGTATATCCATCTCGTCTCCCTTTGCAGGAGTAGTTTTGCTCGATCCCCTCCGCGACTCAATATAGGTATATGGTCGATTATGATACTTCTCAGTGAGGAGAGAGCATGTTTTTTCTCTAGAAAATGGCGCGCCACTGGTTTATCACTTGTTTTTGACGTCAATGCTGCCCTAATGCTGGATCGGTGATTAGCCATCCGTTCTTTAAAGGCGCAGACGGTCTTCCCGACATACGTCAGGCCACACGGGCATTTCAACAAGTAGATAACGTGGTCAGATGTACAGCTCAATCTGTGCCGAATCTTGATTTTTTGCCCATTGTGCGGTTGATTGAAGAATTGACCAGTATTCATAGATTGACACGTGGTGCACCCCGTGCATCTAAAGCAGCCCAATCGTGTGGGTCTCAGCCATTCACTGCCAGAGGATCCGTTGAAATTTAGTGTAGGTCTCATCAACATATCACGTAGATTCTGTCCTCGGCGGTAGGCTATCATTGGTTGTTTTTTCATCTTCAGCTTGGGGTCAGATGCCACTATACCCCAATGTTGTTTGATACTTTTTCTGAAAGATGATGCCCTTGTGTCATGGGTCGTTGTAACTATCAAACCATCACTTGGCTTCATTCGCTTGTCTTTATTGTCATTTAGATGTATTGCCTTAGCCCGTTTTAAGCTGCTTTTTACAATCTGCGGTGAGTAACCCCTGTCATGAAACTTCTCTCGCATTTCATCAATCTGACGTCTTGTGTTTTCTGTATCAGTATTGGTGCGAAGGACCCTTAAGAACTGGGATATAGGCAGTCCATTTTTCAAATTTGTTGGGTGATAACTCGTGTAATGCAGTAACGAGTTACGGTCAGATGGTTTCTTATATAATTTCGTGCCGATCTTATTGCCATCCTTATAGACTGTCACATCGAGGAAGTCTATTGATGTGAGGCTCGCTGTATATGTGAAGCGGATTGGGGACCGTATATCATTCAGTTCATGGACCATTTTTTCAAAAGTCACCATGCCTCCCTGCCACACCAAAAAAAATGTCGTCAATGAAACGATAATAATGCATGATGGATGTCTTGTATGGAGTCAGTATGTTCTTCTCCTCATACTCTGCCATAAAAATATTGGCGTATACAGGGGCCAGGTTAGAGCCCATGGCCGTTCCCTTACGTTGGACATAGTATTTAGCACCATACAAAAAATGATTATTAATTAGAACCTGTTCAATAAGGGTACAAATAAATTCAATCGGAGGTATGGTATGATTAGACTTCAACAATCTGTTTCTCACTGCGTCTATCCCTTCTACATGTGGAATCACCGTGTAGAGGGATGAGACGTCCATGGTCGCCAATACCACATCATCCCCCGTAAACCTGATATCGCTGATCTTCATGAGAAAATCAGGGGTATCATGTATAAAACTTGGGGTTGCCATCACCACAGGTTGCAATATCTGGTCCACAAACTGCGCCATAGGCTGCATTACAGACCCCCTGGCAGAGATGATGGGTCTGCCAGGGGGCCTGTCCAGCCTTTTGTGGACCTTAGGCAAGGTATACATGATCGGACAAATTGGGCAATCTACTGTAAGGAAATTTGCTATCCCAGTGTCAATCCAGCCTGAAATTGTTGCCTGGTTGATAAGGATATCTACCTTGCTTTTAATCAGATACATCGGATTTTTAGGAACACATTCATAAACAGAAGTGTCTTTTAATTGCTCACAAATGTCCTGATGATAATCTGAATAGTTCATCACGACAACAGCTCCCCCCTTATCAGCGGGGCGTACTACTATCTGTTTGTTGTTTTTCAGAGTTTTTACCGCCTCCCGCTGAGCAGGGGTGAGGTTGTCGTGTAAGTTTTTGTTTTTATCCTCCTTTAAATCTACATCAATCATTCTGAGAAATACTTTGATGTTTGGGTTGGTTGTGGGCGGGTCATAAGTACTGTTTTTTTTTAGGACTTGATTTAGTACCTCACTAGACACTTCTTCTGTAAACAGATAGTAGTACGCCCCGCTGATAAGGGGGGAGCTGTTGTCGTGATGAACTATTCAGATTATCATCAGGACATTTGTGAGCAATTAAAAGACACTTCTGTTTATGAATGTGTTCCTAAAAATCCGATGTATCTGATTAAAAGCAAGGTAGATATCCTTATCAACCAGGCAACAATTTCAGGCTGGATTGACACTGGGATAGCAAATTTCCTTACAGTAGATTGCCCAATTTGTCCGATCATGTATACCTTGCCTAAGGTCCACAAAAGGCTGGACAGGCCCCCTGGCAGACCCATCATCTCTGCCAGGGGGTCTGTAATGCAGCCTATGGCGCAGTTTGTGGACCAGATATTGCAACCTGTGGTGATGGCAACCCCAAGTTTTATACGTGATACCCCTGATTTTCTCATGAAGATCAGCGATATCAGGTTTACGGGGGATGATGTGGTATTGGCGACCATGGACGTCTCATCCCTCTACACGGTGATTCCACATGTAGAAGGGATAGACGCAGTGAGAAACAGATTGTTGAAGTCTAATCATACCATACCTCCGATTGAATTTATTTGTACCCTTATTGAACAGGTTCTAATTAATAATCATTTTTTGTATGGTGCTAAATACTATGTCCAACGTAAGGGAACGGCCATGGGCTCTAACCTGGCCCCTGTATACGCCAATATTTTTATGGCAGAGTATGAGGAGAAGAACATACTGACTCCATACAAGACATCCATCATGCATTATTATCGTTTCATTGACGACATTTTTTTTGGTGTGGCAGGGAGGCATGGTGACTTTTGAAAAAATGGTCCATGAACTGAATGATATACGGTCCCCAATCCGCTTCACATATACAGCGAGCCTCACATCAATAGACTTCCTCGATGTGACAGTCTATAAGGATGGCAATAAGATCGGCACGAAATTAGGTACTTATGTATTATCTGGGCTCCCATGTTAAATGCACCCCATTTTTTCATACCCCTACTATCCAAATACGCATGGAGTTGATTTTATATAGTGTGGCGAGCGCAGCGAGCCACCGTGCCCGAAGCGTGGCTAGCACAGCGAGCCCCGCGAGGAGACACGGTCTCATAAGAAAAACGGGAGCCCAGATATTACATAAGTACCCGAAATTATATAAGAAACCATCTGACCGTAACTCGTTACTGCATTACACGAGTTATCACCCAACAAATTTGAAAAATGGACTGCCTATATCCCAGTTCTTAAGGGTCCTTCGCACCAATACTGATACAGAAAACACAAGACGTCAGATTGATGAAATGCGAGAGAAGTTTCATGACAGGGGTTACTCACCGCAGATTGTAAAAAGCAGCTTAAAACGGGCTAAGGCAATACATCTAAATGACAATAAAGACAAGCGAATGAAGCCAAGTGATCGTTTGATAGTTACAACGACCCATGACACAAGGGCATCATCTTTCAGAAAAAGTATCAAACAACATTGGGGTATAGTGGCATCTGACCCCAAGCTGAAGATGAAAAAACAACCAATGATAGCCTACCGCCGAGGTCAGAATCTACGTGATATGTTGATGAGACCTACACTAAATTTCAACGGATCCTCTGGCAGTGAATGGCTGAGACCCACACGATTGGGCTGCTTTAGATGCACGGGGTGCACCACGTGTCAATCTATGAATACTGGTCAATTCTTCAATCACCCGCACAATGGGCAAAAAATCAAGATTCGGCACAGATTGAGCTGTACATCTGACCACGTTATCTACTTGTTGAAATGCCCGTGTGGCCTGACGTATGTCGGGAAGACCGTCTGCACCTTTAAAGAACGGATGGCTAATCACCGATCCAGCATTAGGGCAGCATTGACGTCAAAAACAAGTGATAAACCAGTGGCGCGCCATTTTCTAGAGAAAAAACATGCTCTCTCCTCACTGAGAAGTATCATAATCGACCATATACCTATATTGAGTCGCGGAGGGGATCGAGCAAAACTACTCCTGCAAAGGGAGACGAGATGGATATACACCTTGGACACCATCAGCCCCAGGGGCCTAAATGAATATAATTCATTTAAATGTTTTTTATGAAATTATCACTTTTTTCTAATTCTCTCAAAAAAAATTCTATTTTTTCAAATATTTCCTTTGTGTAATTGATGTTCTTTGATGGAATTCTTTGTGTTGGCTATTTAATACTTACCCACAACAGTGACATAATAAGCTAGGGTAGCCATGGTCGCATACCACATCAAAATCTAGGTCCTTATAAAAGATAGGGACTAGAGTTGAGACTATTGGATGATGTACCTTGGTTATGATTTAGCTTTTTTAAAAATATGTTATGTGTTTCAATGTTGTTTGTTTGGAGACTGAGATCATGCTATGTGCTGCTTACTAATTGCACTCATTTAAAATAACACCTCCTAATTCCTTTTAGGTATAAATTTGTGATATGCTCCCTCTCATCACGTTAGATCTGGTATTTTTAGGCTAGATAGATAGTGACATATTGTTGTACAAGTTCGGTGTATTAAGGTAACCAGGCTAACGCTGGTATTGTTTACATGGATGACGCGCTTAACTACAGATGCGCGTCACCTAACAACGATCAGGGATAGGACATCACCTAGAGCACTGACGCTAGGCACGCAGTGACGTGCTATTGAAGAGGAGACGTGCGCTGAAATGGGTAGTGGATGATTTGACACGCAGGTAGGACCGCCTATAATGGCGCCGTGCGTTCCACTGATTAATGGACGCAACAAGCGCTGTGTGTGACGCGTTGCCCGGAAGGGGTGCACGTCACGGAAAGATGTTCTGGTGATTGGTTGAGAGATGACACGCACGTGGGAACCGCCTACAATGGCGGCGTGCGTTCCAAATCTGTTTAAACAGCGTGTTTTCGGTATAGGTGAGTTTTATCTTTTTTACTTATACATATTACTTTACCCATTTTGTTATATAGCCTTAGGTACTGAGGGCTATGAGGGTGTTGTGCTGTAGCGCTTGTAGCATTGTTATTTACATATTTGCCATGGTTGATTGTTGATCCCCACATGTGGGGCTAATTGATGTAATTAAGACCACATAAATATGAGCAGCATGTAGCATGAGATCAGTTGCCTTCTCTGTGAGATCCAGGACGCCATGATTAAGGGCCCAGATGGGTCCGAAACGTCGGCTTATTTGTCATACTTGATGGATTAATAAAAGAAGCATTGCCTTATAGCTGCTTGGTGAGTGCCCTGATTCTAAGTGACTTTATATATATATATATATATATATATATATATATATATATATATATATATATATATATATATATATATATATGGAACAAAGAGTGGGGTACCCTTTCAATGCGCTAGATAAAGTAGATTGGGCAGCACTCTGTCAGTCCCCCCTGTTAGCGGGGGAAGTGGGGAATAGAAGAAAAAAGATAGAAGACAGAGCGCGCCACTATTTTACGGAGATCCACCACCAGAAGGATCAAGAAAATATATCGACAGGTCACTGTACAACAGTATTTAATACAATTAATTTAAAAACAAAGTAAAAACATTTTTGCTTGTATGCAGTCAGTTGGTCGAATCGGTATAATCAGGAAAAAACTCCCAAGGCGTTTCGTCAAAAAAAATGACTTCCTCAGGGGTAACTTTCTAGGTGGTGGAGAAAGGCCATATTACTAATTTAGTATATACACAATTAAGTAGTTACTTTTTCAATACTGATAATGTACATACCCTTAGGTAAATGGATAGTGAATGTAAGTTTTCACTCCGGATAGCGGTCTTACTGACAAACTGTACAAAAGTGTGCAAATGGATCCCTTGGAGATCTTAATGCTGGTATCCAGCTGCAACTATAGCATAATAATAGAGTATACAAAGAAAATAAAATACTGTACTCTATTATTATGCTATAGTTGCAGCTGGATAAACCGCCAATGCATCTACCTGGCTACCCCGCTAGTGGGGAGCCAGGGTATACGTATCCCTGCCATGCTTGTGGCTGAAGGAAGTCCGCGAGGCACGCTGCATGCAGCGGCGACCGTATTCTCTGGTACAGTGGTCCCCTTGCAGGCAGGTAGGGCAGGGTGCTACCTGCCTGTCTGACCGCGCTGTACTCTCACAGAACTGAGCCGCGCTGTACTCTCAAAGTACTGAGATGCGCTTTTAGAGCAATCCCACCTGGTTCCCTGCTAACAGGGACCCGGGGGCATACTTACCCCTGTAGCTGCTGTACGCGCCGAGGCTTGCGGTCCGCGAGGCGCGCTGCATGCAGCGGCGACGGGGACCCCGGAACGGTGGTTCTGTCAGCCAGGTTCCGGAGGCAAGCTGCAAGCAGCTGCAACCGGTCCCTCAACAGCGCCCTCGTCGCAGGCAGATAGGGACAGGGACTATCTGCCTGTGTAGATCTTAAAAATCCGGAAAAATAAAGAAAAAATTAGAAAAGCCCAAGAGTGAGCTAACAATGCGCCCAGCTCCCGCAGGGCACATGCTAAGACTGCCTAGGAGAGGAAGTAGAAGGGGAGGAGTTAGTCACTGTTAATTTATTCTAAAGTGCCCAAGCTCCCTGTGGTCGCCCTTCTATTCCCCACTGTAACTCTCCAGTGTCACCTAGTGGAGGAAAGAGAAATAATGATGCAGCTGATAAACCTCCCATTCTCGGGTTACATACATGAGGATAAGATTGAATTAAGCACAAAGATGATAACAAGAGCCGGATGCCCCCCGACAGTCACTATACCGACATTGGAATCCCGACTGCTAAATGCCCGATGAGCCACCGAACCTGCACGGGGCTTCTTTGCGCTCGCTCCCTTGTCAGAGTACCGGTAGTCAGTAAATGTTAGGTAAAACCACAATTAGAAGCCAAATTACAGTATAAGTTGGCTGGGGGCGGGGTCTAATGTTGAGTCTGTTCCGCCACACCTCCTGAAAGCGGCCTGCGGTTGCTTCTCCCAGAGAGGATATTGACAAAGAACCAAGCAATCATCTCCCGGCATTATGCTAGCGCAGCTGTAAAACAACAGAAACTGCTCTAAATGCTTCTTAATCTTCTTCTTTTATCTCTGTCCAAGACGATGGATCCCTAGATCATGCACATGACATTCTAGGGCAGTGGTTCCCAACCGTGGTCCTCAAGTACCCCCAACAGTGCACGTTTTCCAGGTCACCCAGCAGGTGCACTCATTATTCAGACACATTTTAAAAGATCCACAGGTGGAGCTAATTATATCACTTGTGATTCTGTGTGGAGACCTGGAAAATGTGCACTGTTGGGGGTACTTGAGGACCATGGTTGGGAACCACTGTTCTAGGGCAGTCATGTCCAACCTGCGGCCCTCCGGCTGTTGCGAAACTACAAGTCCCATCATGCCTTGCCATAGTTTTGCTATTAGCGAGTGCTAAAACTATGGCAAGGCATGCTGGGATGTGTAGTTTCACAGGAGCTAGAAGGCCGCAGGTTGTACATGCCTGCTCTAGAGCGTAAGCCAGTTTTGGCAGTCACATACAGTAGGTGGGGTCTAATGAACGATACGACCATATTGCTAACACTATCAGTTCTTATACTACTACTCCCAGCATCCGCCGCCATACACTACTTTCCTATATACAGTTTCCCAGAGTGTTTGTGCCACAATAAATATAACAAAAGGCATTGTAACCCCTCCGCATCATTTCAGCCGAGTCGGGTGCGGTCCGAAAGGGCCACCCCGGGGGGGGCGCGGTGCAGTGTCCGCAGGTTGGACGGGGGGGGGGGGGGCACAGGCAGCCTGCAATGCTGTCTGCTATACCCTGCAGACAGCAGTAGCAGAGGAGGTGAATGGATGCCTGTGAGCGGCATCCATTCACCTCCCGGACAAGGAGTGGACGGGGGCTGGGGCAGCCCAGCAGATTACCTTAGTGCTGGGCTTGCCCCCAGCGCAGCATTCCGGGTCCTGGCGGCGGCGATCGGAGATGACATAATCTCCAAGCGGCAGGGGGGATGCGACAGTGGTGTAAAAGGGTGCAAACGCAGGGTCACACCCGGCTTGAAGCAGGGATCAAAAACCCGGATGCGACCTGGCGTTTTTGGTATAAAAGGGGTACTATTAACTAGTCTATGAATCTGATGTAGATCACTTTTCTTTGTGGTTACAACATACTTCCCTCCAATTGAAAACTACAGTCAGGAAAATTACAGTAGGATGCGCCAAGCGCCTTTGTAAGGGGCGTGTCACACAGTGCCCAAAGGGCGTGTCTAACTCCACATGGAGCAGTACGGATGGTGTAATGGTTAGCATTACTGCCTTACAGCACTGAGGTAATGGGTTCGATTCCCACCATGGCTCTAACTGTGTGGAGTTTGTATATTCTCCCCATACTTGCGTGGGTTTCCTCCTGGTACTCCAGTTTCCTCCCACAATCCAAAAATATACTTTTAGGTTAATTGGCTTCCAACAAAATTAACCCTGGAATGTGTGTGTGTGTGGTAGGGATTAGATTGTAAGCTCCACTGGGGCAGGGACTGATGTGAATGTTCAAGTATTCTCTGTAAAGCGCTGTGAAATATGTGTGCGCTATATAAGAAACTGTTAATAAATAAATAAACCTATGGGCGTGTCTATGCCTAAATGCTTCTTGTGAGATATTTCTATAGAACATTAAGTCTATAGAATTTTTGAAAGGTTTTTTTTTTTAAAGAATGATTTTTATTTCAAAGCATCATATAGATAGAACCATACATTGCCTGAATAACAGTATGCAGACTTCCAGCAACAGTACAGAAAACTAAATGTAGAGGGTGATTCAGACCTGCTTGATTGGCTGCAAGTAACTTTTTCGGTACGGTAAATTTTTTTTAAATCAGATGGCCCCTCACGTGCACGACTAAATTTGTTATCTACATCATTTATTGTCCATGTGGAATACATTACATCGGCAAGACCGATTGTGCCATACGGGCAGACCTTCATTCTGGCTCAGGGGAGCAACCAGTGACCAGGCATTTCGCCAAGGCCAAACATAACATGGCAATGATCAAATATAAGATCATAGACCACGTGCCGGTACACATACGGGGTGGCAACCGTTCCAAACAGCTTCTGCAGCTTGAGTCCAAGTGGATTTACAAAATGGACACACTACACCCTAAAGGCCTTAATGACACACTTGGCCTACATAATTTTTTGTAACCATTTTGGTCCACTAACACACAATCATGTCTTCCTTCTTCCTTTTCTCTCCCCCTTGTTAAAGGTACTTGTCATCCCACTGTGTGACACCAGTCCCCCAGCCTTATCGGTGTCCAGGTGACACACCAGGATAACATATAATATACAAGATGCTGGCATTCTGTTGTTGCAATTTCTGGCTTCTGGTGCTATGCGCATACAGTGATGCTGGCTGCATCACCCCACACAGGGCTGTTTTTGCTTATTATAGATACCCAGCAGGGACTCAGTATTTCTCCCTGCATTTAAACCACTCACGCCATAGGGTTTGCACCTCACCCAGCATATGCACTTTGACTTTTGCCCAGTACGGCTCCAATTCGGGGCCGCACGCAGTTATCTTTTTTATACGTATACCCTTTTTAAATGTTCGTTTTTTATTATATATGTCTTCTCATTTTTAGCCACTAGATGTCACTATGTAGTCATAATATGGTCATGTCCACTTGTTTTTTTGCATTTTTTATTCACTTGCATCCTCTGAAGTTTTGTGTATGTATGGATGCCTTTGTTGCTTTATGACTTCTGTAGCACGATACTTGTATTCATGCTAATGTGAGCTGCAATCTCTTTCCCAGCCCACCCACGTCACCGCGGGATGACGACCGTGATGACGCGCGGTCAGCTGGACGCCGCCGAACGTGGTGACGTCACTGCTGTGCGCAGTACTCCGGAAACCGGCCTGTTGATGCTCGTGGGGGACGGCTACAGGGAGGGGGTAAGTTAGCGCCTATTTGTTAACATGTCTTATAAATTCCCCCTGCACTTGCACTTTATTCTGTACTTCACCCGGTCTGCATTTTGTCCTGACGACGGGGGTCCGGCCCCCGAAACGTTGACACCTGTAAGACCACTTATGGAATAAACACGGCCTTTTGATTTCACCAGCATTTGTGAGTCCTCGAGTGCCCATTCATTTCGTCATAGTATTCTGTGGGCAGTTCATTGTGGCTGCCCTCTGCAAGCTGGCACCGGGGCAAGCTACACATCTCAGCTCACTTCAGTCCAGAGTGACGGCCCTTCCGGATTTCTATATATATATATATATGGAACAAAGAGTGGGGTACCCTTTCAATGCGCTAGATAAAGTAGATTGGGCAGCACTCTGTCAGTCCCCCCTGTTAGCAGGGGAAGTGGGGAATAGAAGAAAAAAGATAGAAGACGCGCCACTATTTTATGGAGATCCACCACCAGAAGGATCAAGAAAATATATCGATTGGTCACTGTACAACAGTATTTAATACAATTAATTTAAAAAACAAAGTAAAAACATTTTTGCTTGTATGCAGTCAGTTGGTCGAATCGATATAATCAGGAAAAAACTCCCAAGGCGTTTCGGCAAAAAAAATGACTTCCTCAGGGGTAACTTTCTAGGTGGTGGAGAAAGGCCATATTACTAATTAAGTATATACACAATTAAGTAGTTACTTTTTCAATACTGAGAATGTACATACCCTTAGGTAAATGGATAGTGAATGTAAGTTTTCACTCCGGATAGCGGTCTTACTGACAAACTGTACAAAAGTGTGCAAATGGATCCCTTGGAGATCTTAATGCTGGTATCCAGCTGCAACTATAGCATAATAATAGAGTATACAAAGAAAATAAAATACTGTACTCTATTATTATGCTATAGTTGCAGCTGGATAAACCGCCAATGCATCTACCTGGCTACCCCGCTAGTGGGGAGCCAGGGTATACGTATCCCTGCCATGCTTGTGGCTGAAGGAAGTCTGCGAGGCACGCTGCATGCAGCGGCGACCGGATTCTCTGGTACAGTGGTCCCCTTGCAGGCAGGTAGGGCAGGGTGCTACCTGCCTGTCTGACCGCGCTGTACTCTCACAGAACTGAGCCGCGCTGTACTCTCAAAGTACTGAGATGCGCTTTTAGAGCAATCCCAACTGGTTCCCTGCTAACAGGGACCCGGGGGCATACTTACCCCTGTAGCTGCTGTACGCGCCGAGGCTTGCGGTCCGCGAGGCGCGCTGCATGCAGCGGCGACGGGGACCCCGGAACGGTGGTTCTGTCAGCCAGGTTCCGGAGGCAAGCTGCAAGCAGCTGCAACCGGTCCCTCAACAGCGCCCTCGTCGCAGGCAGATAGGGACAGGGACTATCTGCCTGTGTAGATCTTAAAAATCCGGAAAAATAAAGAAAAAATTAGAAAAGCACAAGAGTGAGCTAACAATGCGCCCAGCTCCCGCAGGGCACATGCTAAGACTGCCTAGGAGAGGAAGTAGAAGGGGAGGAGTTAGTCACTGTTAATTTATTCTAAAGTGCCCAAGCTCCCTGTGGTCGCCCTTCTATTCCCCACTGTAACTCTCCAGTGTCACCTAGTGGAGGAAAGAGAAATAATGATGCAGCTGATAAACCTCCCATTCTCGGGTTACATACATGAGGATAAGATTGAATTAAGCACAAAGATGATAACAAGAGCCGGATGCCCCCCGACAGTCACTATACCGACATTGGAATCCCGACTGCTAAATGCCCGATGAGCCACCGAACCTGCACGGGGCTTCTTTGCGCTCGCTCCCTTGTCAGAGTACCGGTAGTCAGTAAATGTTAGGTAAAACCACAATTAGAAGCCAAATTACAGTATAAGTTGGCTGGGGGCGGAGTCTAATGTTGAGTCTGTTCCGCCATACCCCCTGAAAGCGGCCTGCGGTTGCTTCTCCCAGAGAGGATATTGACAAAGAACCAAGCAATCCTCTCCCGGCATTATGCTAGCGCAGCTGTAAAACAACAGAAACTGCTCTAAATGCTTCTTAATCTTCTTCTTTTATCTCTGTCCAAGACGATGGATCCCTAGATCATGCACATGACATTCTAGGGCAGTGGTTCCCAACCGTGGTCCTCAAGTACCCCCAACAGTGCACGTTTTCCAGGTCACCCAGCAGGTGCACTCATTATTCAGACACATTTTAAAAGATCCACAGGTGGAGCTAATTATATCACTTGTGATTCTGTGTGGAGACCTGGAAAATGTGCACTGTTGGGGGTACTTGAGGACCATGGTTGGGAACCACTGTTCTAGGGCAGTCATGTCCAACCTGCGGCCCTCCGGCTGTTTGCGAAACTACAAGTCCCATCATGCCTTGCCATAGTTTTGCTATTAGCGAGTGCTAAAACTATGGCAAGGCATGCTGGGATGTGTAGTTTCACAGGAGCTAGAAGGCCGCAGGTTGTACATGCCTGCTCTAGAGCGTAAGCCAGTTTTGGCAGTCACATACAGTAGGTGGGGTCTAATGAACGATACGACCATATTGCTAACACTATCAGTTCTTATACTACTACTCCCAGCATCCGCCGCCATACACTACTTTCCTATATACAGTTTCCCAGAGTGTTTGTGCCACAATAAATATAACAAAAGGCATTGTAACCCCTCCGCATCATTTCAGCCGAGTCGGGTGCGGTCCGAAAGGGCCACCCCGGGGGGGGCGCGGTGCAGTGTCCGCAGGTTGGGGGGGGGGGGGGGTCACAGGCAGCCTGCACTGCTGTCTGCTATACCCTGCAGACAGCAGTAGCAGAGGAGGTGAATGGATGCCTGTGAGCGGCATCCATTCACCTCCCGGACAAGGGGTGGACGGGGGCTGGGGGCAGCCCAGCAGATTACCTTAGTGCTGGGCTTGCCCCCCAGCGCAGCATTCCGGGTCCTGGCGGCGGCGATCGGAGATGACATAATCTCCAAGCGGCAGGGGGGATGCGACAGTGGTGTAAAAGGGTGCAAACGCAGGGTCACACCCGGCTTGAAGCAGGGATCAAAAACCCGGATGCGACCTGGCGTTTTTGGTATAAAAGGGGTACTATTAACAAGTCTATGAATCTGATGTAGATCACTTTTCTTTGTGGTTACAACATACTTCCCTCCAATTGAAAACTACAGTCAGGAAAATTACAGTAGGATGCGCCAAGCGCCTTTGTAAGGGGCGTGTCACACAGTGCCCAAAGGGCGTGTCTAACTCCACATGGAGCAGTACGGATGGTGTAATGGTTAGCATTACTGCCTCACAGCACTGAGGTAATGGGTTCGATTCCCACCATGGCTCTAACTGTGTGGAGTTTGTATATTCTCCCCATACTTGCGTGGGTTTCCTCCTGGTACTCCAGTTTCCTCCCACAATCCAAAAATATACTGGTAGGTTAATTGGCTTCCAACAAAATTAACCCTGGAATGTGTGTGTGTGGTAGGGATTAGATTGTAAGCTCCACTGGGGCAGGGACTGATGTGAATGTTCAAGTATTCTCTGTAAAGCGCTGTGAAATATGTGTGTGCTATATAAGAAACTGTTAATAAATAAATATACCTATGGGCGTGTCTATGCCTAAATGCTTCTTGTGAGATATTTCTATAGAACATTATGGGGGATATTCAATCTCCGTCGAGCATCTCCCATGGGGGAGATGCTCGACGGGCCCTATTCAATGCTGTCTTCCCCGACAGCATTGAACAGGGTTTCCTATCAGAACGAGCCCGACATCTCTAGCTGTCGGGCTCGTTCTGCCGAGAACAGCCGGGAAGTGACGAGCTGCCGGCTGCAGCTCGTCACTTCCCGGCCGCAACTCGCGGCCATGCCCCCTTCTCGCCCCGCTGCAGGCGGGACATTGAATCCCGCCTGCGAGTTCTCGGTCGAGCTGACAGAGAACGGGACTGGGTCACGGCAAGCTCGCCTGCCGTGACCTGAAGATTGAATATCCCCCTAAGTCTATAGAATTTTTGAAAGGTTTTTTTTTTTTTTAAAGAATGATTTTTATTTCAAAGCATCATATAGATAGAACCATACATTGCCTGAATAAAAGTATGCAGACTTCCAGCAACAGTACAGAAAACTAAATGTAGAGGGTGATTCAGACCTGCTTGATTGGCTGCAAGTAACTTTTTCGGTACATCTTTCTAGTATGGCGTAGGACAGTGGTTCCCAAACTTTTTTTAAATCCCAACACCCAAGAGCAGTGGTTCTCAACCTCGGTCATCAGGACTCCCCAACAGTGTACATTTTCCAGGCCTCCATGCAGGATCACAGGTGAAATACTTTGCTCCACCTGTGATCTTTTAAAATGTGTCAGTGAATAATGAGTGCACCTGCCGGGTGACCTGGAAAACGCAGACTGTTGGGGGGTCCTGAGGACCGAGGTTGGGACCCACAGACCTAGAGAGAGTATCAGAATTTTTTTCACAGCAGCACTAGGCTAAAAGTTTCTTTATTGAAAAATGCCAAAAAAATATATATTTAGTTGATTGTTTATATCGTACTTAAAAGTAATTATGTGGTGAGGCAAGTGATTCACTTCTGTTATCACATATTTTACGATTGGCAGCCACCAGCACTGATTTTGCCTATTATTTTGACCATAATTATAATTACATGACCAGGTTAATGTTTTATTCTCAAGACACTGTTATAAATACTCGCAGAGGTTTTCTCAATGCCACAAATCCTTTTCCAGGATGAGCTGAATTAAAACAGTAATAAAACCCACAATAAATATGACTGTTTGTTTTAGAGCAGTATTGGAGTTTAGGGGATTTACTAGTATCAGGGTAGAACAGAAAGCAGTTTATTAACCCCTGGGGTCAGTGTGATACTGACAGGTGTCACAACTGAAGATGTACTGTAACAAGAGACTGTTTAGAATTGGTAACGGTGAGCTGCGGTTATACAGTAGTGAAGAGTTTTCATAAAAGTGTAGAAAGAGGTGTTTATATAAAGAAGGGGCAACATGCATGGGTAGAAATATTTGTGAACTGAACGTAGCAGCTGCCGGGTGAGTTGGCGGGGTACCACAGGCGATTCCCCACCCTAGCAGATGGGGGCCTTAAGAGCTGCAGAGTTATTCAAGTTGGGTCAAAATCTGCGCTAGTCCTCTTGTTGCGAACCACGGTGAAGGCAGATACATCTGACCATATCACCCTCCTTCTGTCATCCGTAGGACACAGAAATTAGTGTTCCTGCCCTTTTTGTGTCTGGGACTTTGCGCCCTTCCGCTGCCCCCCTGGTGCGCTGACACCCCGTTGCAAACTTTCTCATCCGCCCCCCCTGCATGCACTGAAACGCTGATGAGCTCTCTGCTGAAAGCTGTGTGTCTGTTGTTACAGATGTAGCCCGCCACCGTCCCCCATGCTGTTACCACTGCTGAAGTCCTGAGAAGTGAGCAGCATGGCAGCTCTTTAAAGTGACAAATCCCCCCCCCCCCCCGCCACAACGCTAAGCTGCTCTCTGCTAGCAGTGGCTGTCAGCTCTTCCTGCCGGCTAAGCCCTCCCTCCACAGACAGGAGGGCTTGCTGGGGTTGCTTTTCCCATTCTGGGTAACAAGGATATAATACCTCCTGGGCAACGAGCATGAAACCTTCTTGGCAACTAAGCATAAAACCTTTGGCATTGAGTAAGAAACCCCTGGCAATGAGCATGTAGGTAAGAGGCTCTTATGTGCCATCATATGTAGTCGCTGTTAAGGTGTGTGATGGGTATTACAGTGTGGGTCATCATGTGTGATGGGCATTACAGTGTGGATCATCGTGTGTGATGGGCATTACAGTGTGGGTCATCGTGTGTGATGGGCATTACAGTGTGGGTCATCGTGTGTGATGGGCATTACAGTGTGGGTCATCATGTGTGATGGGCATTACAGTGTGGGTCATCGTGTGTGATGGGCATTACAGTGTGGACCGTCATCATGTGCGATGGGCATTACAGTGTGGGCCACTATCATGTGCGATGGGCATTACAGTGTGGGTCATCATGTGCGATGGGCATTACAGTGGGTGCCATCATGTGTGATAGGCATTACAGTGTGGGTCATCATGTGCGATGGGCATTACAGTGGGGGCCATCATGTGCGATGGGCATTACAGTGTGGGTCATCATGTGTGATGGGCATTACAGTGTGGGCTATCATGTGTGATAGGCATTACAGTGTGGGACATCATGTGCGATAGGCATTACGGTGTGGACAACCATCATGTGTGATGGGCATTACAGTGTGGGCCATCATGTGCGATAGGCATTACGGTGGGGGCCATCATGTGTGATGGGCATTACAGTGTGGGCCATCATGTGTGATGGATATTACAGTGTGGGCCATCATATGTGATGGGCATTACAGTGGGGGCCATCATGTGTGATGGGCATTACAGTGTGGGCCATCATGTGTGATGGGCATTACGGTGTGGGCCATCATGTGTGATGGGCATTACAGTGTGGGCCATCATGTGTGATGGGCATTACAGTGGGGGCCACCATGTGTGATGGACATTACAGTGTGGGCCATCATGTGTGATGGGCATTACGGTGGGGGCCACCATGTGTGATGGACATTACAGTGTGGGCCACCATGTGTGATGGACATTACAGTGTGGGCCATCATGTGTGATGGGCATTACGGTGGGGGCCACCATTGTGTGTGATGGGGCCAAACAAACATATCAAATAAAAGAGATGCTCCGAACAATGGGCGTTTCCGCCACACTCACATCCCCCAACGAGGCTCAGTGCCATCTTCCCGGCCTTGGGTTCTCCAGAGAATTGCATCCCACAGAATTCGATGCGACTGCGGCTCTGCGCCATTATATTGGATGGAAGCCTGCGCTTTGCATGCTCCGCTGCGCACTCTGCTGTAATTGTTTTTTTTTTTTTTTCTACTGGACTCCTGTGCATACTGTGACTACTGGCCATACTCCACTGTGACTGCTGGCCATACCCCACTGTGTATACATTACTGTGACTGCTGCTCGTAACCCCATGAGTGTTGGGGCAGAGCTATGCTGGTGGTAAGGGTTGCTGGTCTTACTGTACTGCATATTAAAATAATAATAATAAAAAAAATATATATAATTTATGTAAGGTGCTAAACAACATATAATGGTGATTCAATTGTTTTGTGCACCCGTAGCTCTTGCCTAATGTAGTGGGAGCTAATGAATTGTTCGCAGCACTTGCCCTGGTCTTGTCGGCTGCATTTTTGCGCCCTAAATAAACTAGATGCAGCTTATTGCCCTACTGTGCGTGAAGGGTGCGAGGAGAAATCCAGGTGAGGTGCAGCCTGGGAGTCGGGTCACCAAACAATTGACTTTGATTTTAAAGCTTGTTTGTCACTGAGCGTACAGTATGTTGCAGGCATGTCCAAAATGTGGCCCTTCAGCTGTTTTGAAACTACACATCCCAGCATGCCTTGACATAGTTTTAGTATTCCCTAATAGCAAAACTGTGGCAAGGCATGATGGGACTTGCAGTTTCACAAAAGCTGGCGGGCCATAGTTTGGACATGATTGGTGTATTGGGTTCATTAGCTGTTCACTAGCATTTTGCACAAACCACTTTGGCACATATGGAGATGTAATCTCTTTATTAGTGTTTTTATTAGTCTTGCACTCTACTATTACATATAATGCATGCCTTGACACTGTTTCACCGTTCGTGACACCCAAAATGTCGTTAAAATATTTGTTCCAACCAGATTGTTGCTCGGAAAATGTCCAAACTTTTTTTATTTCTTTACATTTTTGAAATACACAAAATGTTAAAATTGGATGTGAATTTCTACTTCATTTCCTTACATACAGGGAGCAACTTCTATCAGTCACCCCACCTTGACAAAGTGCCCAGCGAGGCATGAAACAGGTTGGAGACTTTGCTGCTGCCCGAAGTACCGACACGCCAGTCGCTGACGTCAGCAAGCCGCGCCCCGGGACCAAAGCCGCAACAGAAGATTCCACCCAGAAGCGGACAGCAACTGAGCTGAGGAATACCGCTGCCTCTGTAAGGTTAGGGTTAGTAGGGACAGCACGACAATCTCCCTCTCTCACCTCACATCCTCCAAAAGGAGTGTAAACATTATTTTACTAATACATTTTTACTTTACAGGTGTCACTCGTATAAACTTATCCCATCGCTCTTTTTTACCCCTCAGAACCTTTGCATTTATGAGAGCTGCTATACCATCAGTGCAGTTGATTTAACATTTTTCTCCTCACTTAGGATTATGTGCCACCGAAGAAGGACGGTGAATGTGAGACACCCAGCAGCAGCCGTCCCTATGTGTTCAGAAGAGGGATCAGGACCCAGGATTCCAAGACTGTGCCTTAACCTCACTCATTGATAAATGAGAGAGACAATGACCATAAGATCCTGAAACTCACCAACAAAATCATCCAGCTGCTGACCGGAGAGGTGACTGCTGGGAATAGGTCATTATACAGTAACACCGGGGGAGGTGACTGCTGGGAATGGGACATTATACAGTAACATCGGGGGTTGTGACCAGAGAGATGACTGCTGGGAATGGAACATTATACAGTAACACCGGGGGATGTGACCGGAGAGGTGACTGCTGGGAATGGGGCATTATACAGTAACAATAGGGGATGTGACCGGAGAGGTGACTGCTGGGAATGGGTCATTATACAGTAACACCAGAGGATGAGACCGGAGAGGTGACTGCTGGGAATGGGGCATTATACAGTAACAATGGGGGGGGGGGTGTGACCAGAGAGGTGACTGCTGGGAATGGGACATTATACATTAGCACCGAGGGATGTGACCAGAGAGGTGACTGCTGGAATGGGGAATTATACAGTAACACCGGAGAGGTGCCCGCTGGGAATGAGGCATTATACAGTAACATCGGGGGATGTGACCAGAGATGTGACTGCTGGGAATGTGGAATTATACAGTAACACCGGGGGAGGTGACTGCTGTAAATGGGACATGATACAGTAACATCGGGGGATGTGACCTGAGAGGATACAGCTGGGAATGGGACATTATACAGTAACACCTGGGGATGTGACCGGAGAGAAGACTGCTGGGATTGGGACATTATACAGTAACACGGGGGGATGGAAATGGGACATTATACAGTAACACCGGGGATGTGACCGGAGAGGTGACTGCTGGGTATGGGACAGTATACAGTAACATCAGAAGAATGTAACCAGAGAGGTGTCTGCTGGGAATGAGACATTATACAGTATCACCAGAGGATGAGACCGGAGAGGTGACTGCTGGGATTGGGACATTATACAGCAACACAGGGGGATGTGACCAGAGAGGTGACTGCTGGGAATGGGAGAGAGAGGGTGGAGAGAGAGAGGGTAGAGAGAGAGAGAGAGAGAGAGAGGGTGGAGAGAGGGTGAGGCGAGAGAGAGAGGGTGGAGAGAGAGAGAGGGTGAGGCGAGAGAGAGAGTGAGGGTGAGAGAGAGAGTGAGGGTGAGAGAGAGAGTGAGGGTGAGGCGAGAGAGAGAGAGAGGGTGAGGCGAGAGAGAGAGAGAGAGGGTGAGGAGAGAGAGAGAGAGAGGGTGAGGAGAGAGAGAGGGTGAGGCGAGAGATAGGGTGAGGCGAGAGAGAGGGAGAGAGGCGAGAGAGAGGGAGAGAGGCGAGAGAGAGGGAGAGAGGCGAGAGAGAGAGGGTGAGGCGAGAGAGAGAGAGGGTGAGGCGAGAGAGAGAGAGGGTGAGGTGAGAGTGAGAGAGGGTGAGGTGAGATAGGGTGGAGAGAGAGAGAGAGGGTGGATAGAGAGAGAGAGGGTGGAGAGAGAGAGGGTGGAGAGAGAGAGAGGGAGAGAGAGAGAGGGTGAGGCGAGAGAGAGAGAGGGTGAGGCGAGAGAGAGAGAGGGTGAGGCGAGAGAGAGAGAGAGGGTGAGGCGAGAGAGAGAGAGAGAGAGGGTGGAGAGAGAGAGAGGGTGGAGAGAGAGAGAGAGAGGGTGGAGAGAGGGTGAGGCGAGAGAGAGAGGGTGAGGCGAGGGAGAGAGAGGGTGAGGCGAGAGAGAGAGAGAGGGTGAGGCGAGAGAGAGAGAGAGTGAGGAGAGAGAGAGGGTGAGGAGAGAGAGAGTGAGGCGAGAGAGAGAGAGAGAGTGAGGCGAGAGAGAGAGAGAGAGGGTGAGGCGAGAGAGAGAGAGAGGGTGAGGCGAGAGAGAGAGAGGGTGAGGCGAGAGAGAGAGAGGGGGGGGTGAGGCGAGAGAGAGAGGGTGAGGCGAGAGAGAGAGGGTGAGGCGAGAGGGTGGAGAGGGAGAGAGAGAGAGAGGGTGGAGGGTGGAGAGAGAGAGAGGGTGGAGAGAGAGAGAGAGGGTGGAGAGAGAGAGGGTGGAGAGAGAGAGGGTGGAGAGAGAAAAGGAGAGGGGGTGTGGAGGAGGGGAAGTGAAGGAGAGGAGGGGGGAGTGGAGGAGCAGAGAAGGGGAGGGGGTGCGGAGTATAGGAGGTGAGCAGGAGGGAAGCGAGAGGAGGAGGGGAAGCAGAAGAGGAAGGGGAGCTGAGGAGTGAGAGGAAAGAAGAAAGGAAAGTAGGGGAGGGGGTGAGGAGTATTGGAAGCAAAAGAAAGGAGGGGGAAACAGGAAAGGAGGAGGGGGAGCGGAGGAGGTGGTTGGGGAGCTGAGGAGGAGGGGAGAACAGAGAGCAGGAGCAGACAAGAAGAGGGGGAGAGGAGGAGGAGAGGAGGCATGGAGGAGGTGCAGAGAAGGGAGCGCAGTGCAAGCTGGTGCTGGGTACCTCCTGTGACAATCAGCAGCGATGGTAGCGATGATTTTGCTGCCCCTGCTCCTGGGCAGACTGGGTCTGCTGCACTTTCTCTTCTTCTGTGCTAGTCATCTCTTCCTGCTCCATCTCCCCGGCGCTGGGTCTTCTCTTCCTGTACCCCAGCACAGGTTCACTGGCAGTCAGAGAGAGAAAAGTGTGGGGAAATTGGTGAGGAGAGCAAAAGAGGGGAAAGGGAGAGCTGGGGAGAGGAGGAGGGGAAGGAGGAGAGGAGGAGAGGGATCAGAGAAGAAGGAGCAAAGGAGTGGAGGAGGGGGATCAGAGAAGGAGCAAAGGAGTGGAGGAGGAGAGAAGCGGACATGTAGAGAAGTAGCACAGAAGGCACTGTGTACCTCTTGTCATTGGTGCTGCATGGTACATGATCAGCAGCGATTGAAATGCTCCTCCTCCTCCGACGAAAAGTGGTGGGGAGGAGAGAGAGAAGGGGAGCAGAGAAGAGGAGGAGGGAGAGGAGTAAGAGGAGGGGGAGCAGAGCAGAGTAGAGGAGGAGAGGAGAAGGGAGAGCAGGAGAAGAGGAGAGGGGTGAGGAGGAGGGGAAGTGCAGATTAGATTCATGGAGCACAAGCGCAATATAATAAAAATGAATAAGAGTAACAGCTTGTACAGACACATGGCGGGTTGCCAAAGTGGCGATTTTAATGGGATCCGTATGATAGGTATTGAACATATCAAAAATACCCCAAGGGGGGGAGACAGATATGTCCAGTTATGCAGGAGGGAGGCATACTGGATTTTCTGCCTCAGAACTTTGAATCCGTTGGGCCTTAATGACAGCATTGAGTTGAATAATGTGTAGTGGGGGAAAAATAGTGGGAGTCCTCTCTGTGTGCACATTCTTTGACTCAATGGGTCATATTCTTTATGTCCTATGTAGATACAAATTAATTGAAAGTCAAAATTGGTTTGATTAATAATTAAGGTGTTTAAAATTATGTAAATTTATACTATTGATTAATATATAAAGAATTGATATTATGGTTTATTGAATAGAGATGAATTACTTGCATCCTGTGGAGAGATGTTAAAAGAATTATTGCCATATAATGGGGTAATCTGCATTACCATAAAGAAATCAACACTAATCTTAATTGAGATAAAAAACAATAATGAAAATATGAAGAAACTATGTATATTCGTTTTTTATAATTATGTATAAATTGTTATACATCTATATTTGTCGTTATATGTTAATTGTTGTTTGTGTTGTATATGTTGAGGCCATAGTGATATGAGGCATGGAATACAGGCATTATGGAAATAGCAGGCTTTTTGAGTGGAAAGCAGGAAGGATAAAAACGGCTCCCAAAGTGAGGCTTGGAGCTGGTTACATAGACGGCCAGTATGTCTAAAACGAGGCTTGATATACAAAATAAAAATGGCCGCCGGAGATCAGTGTTATATGTTAAAACCTAAAACGAGGCTTGGAATGCAGGCTTGGTATATGAAATAAAAATGGCCGCGAGAGATTGTCGTCATATGCTAAACTCAAAACGAGGCTTGGAACGCAGCTAAAGATGGCCGCGAGAGATTATAAATGGATCCATCTGGAAACGAGGCATGGAGCGCAAACCCGGAAGTGCGGCTGTAATAACCCCGCGAACGGGACTGCTATAAATAGCGCTGTCTACACTAATGTCAGCACAACTGAGGAAGCCGCTGACCCTGAGGCGGAGAAACGCGTTTTGTTGCTGACCACAGACTACCAGGTTTTTATCACCGCAGACTATCGCTGCCACTACCATCTGGAGCAGCAGTTGTATTTTCCAGATCACAGGACAGTGGACGCGTACTTCCGGGAGCTGCGCCGCCTGGACCACAGGAGGAGACTGGTCAGCCCTGCAGCGCTGCCCTGGTGTGGACCGTCTGGTGGTGAGTACAGTCAGACTGCTGCATGATGTCGCCGGCTACCCCCGCTGCCACCATGTCCTGACTGCCTCTCCTTCCTCCACCCTCCCACGCTGCTGCCTCGGCCTCCCGTTTACTGCTGCACCAGCCGCCCTCCTCCATTTCTACATACAGTATAAGGGTGACATTTTGATGGCTTACAATTTAAGGGGCTGTTGTGATGAAAGACAGTGTGGGGCTGGTGCGATGGTGACAGTGTGGGGCTGTTGCAATGGGGAGACTACAGTGCGGGCTGGAGCAATGGGGAGACTACAGTGTGGAGCAGGTGCAATGGGGAGACTACAGTGTGGGGCTGGTGTGATGGGGACAGTGTGGGGCTGGTGTGATGGGAGACTACAGTGTGGGGCTGGTGCGATGGGGACAGTGTGGGGCTGCTGCGATGGGGGACAGTGTGGGGTAGGTGCAATGGGGTTAGGTTTTTTTTCCTTGAAATGCCGCCTGCCACCGCTGGGAATAAAGAATAATCCGCGTGGCATTATGTGAATTTTGGCTCAATCCGCGTGGCATTATGTGAATTTTGGCTCAATACGTTTGGCATAATGTGTAAGGGGCAAGTATAATGGGGTCTATTATTTTGTTGCAGAATGTGTAGAAGTGGTATATGGTGTGGAACACTACACAAGGCCAATTTTGAGTGTCCACACCCTCTTTTCCTGAGCGCTCGCGCACAAATGTGTTGACACTATTGACACCAAGGTGGGCCTGTGTACTTTAAATGCCAGGACCTATTTTTAATCCCCTTCCCGCCCTTTATCTGCTCTCTGAGCGTGCACACTGGCACCATCTCTTTGCAAGTTTTTGAACAGGATTCTCCTAAACTCACTATGCCGCTATTTTTACATACTGTTGTAGACCAGCATTTTTTTTTTTTTAAATATGGATGTTTTCCTCCTCTTCCCTCCCCTTCAGGATGCTACTAAAACCTTGCTGCCACTGAGGACCCCCAGGACGTTGCTCAGGACACCGCCCAACATAGATGGGAAGGATACAGGCGGGGAGACAGCTGCCCCAACTCCGCCCCCAGGGCGCTGCGGCAGAGAACACAGCCCAACGCTGCTAGGAACGACGCTGAGGAGGAGAGAGGTGCCCTATCCGACAGATGCTGCAGTACCCCCACCTGCGACCAATTCTATGTGAGTGCACTCTTCGGTCACGACTGGCGAAGAGTATGTCTTGGGGGGGGGGGAGCGAGGGAGGGGAGAGGAGGTGCAAGATTAATCTGCTTTGGGCTAAGGGAAGAGGTGTGGCATGATGCTAGGTGGTGGGTTGTGATTACATGTAATGGGCATTAAGGGGTTTAGCAGTGGTGTCAAACTCATGGCCCTCCAGCTGTTGTGGAACTACACTTCCCAGCATGCCCTACCACAGATTTTAGCGATCCCTTACCTATTCTCCCCTCCTCAGAAAAACTCTAAAGGTGCCCATACACATTCCAATGCGGCGGGTGCAATGTGTGCTTTGAGATGCGCGCTCCCGCGGCATCTCATCGCACTGTACAAAAAGTATGTGCTGCACATACTTTTTGTACTTGCTTTTCATCGCATTGCATGCACAACGCATGTACAAGGCATGCGATGCGTGCTATTTAAGCTCAAAATGCACGCCCGCATCGAGACGTGTATGGGCACCTTAAGGCTGGTTTCACACACTCCGGCTCCTGCCGGACGGTGAAATCCCGCACGGCCAGGGAGCCGTGCCTCACACACTAGTTTATCATGGAAGGGATGGCCACAGCCCGGCAGCCATCCCTTCCAGTGGCGGGATTCGGCTGCAACCGTGCGGCCGGGCCGTGGCCGTCCCGTGTGAATGGACACAATAGTGTCCATTCACAACTAGTGTGTGCGGCACGGCTCCCTGGCCGTGCGGGATTTCACCGTCCGGCAGGAGCCGGAGTGTGTGAAACCAGCCTTAAGGTGCATACACACGTACAGATTTTCTGTCTGATCTATCTGGTGGGAACAAAAACCTGAAAATGTATGGGAGCATATGACTATCAAAAATTTCCACCCAAATGCATAAATGATAAATTTGTTATATCAGAATGATTTAAACAATTTGTCTGACTGATAACTGTCTGTTTTCAAGTGTTGGGGAACAATTTTTTTAATGTCAGCTGCTCCCATACATTTCCGGGTTTTTGTTCCCACCAGATAGATCAGACAGAAAATCTGTATGTGTGTATGCACCTTTAGTCAGAGAGAACCTGAGAATTCTGACTGGGAAGTGCAATTAGCAGGTCAGATGTGGACTGCTGCTTTGAAGTTGGATATCTCCATTTCCCCAGGGCTGATTTTCAAAATTCTGGTATCCCTGGAAAAAGGGGATCCTCAGCTATCAGAGTATGGCCCTTATACACCTGGGGCCCCAGAGCAAGTGCCCATTAAGCCCATACAAAAAGACCGCCCTGGTCCCGGTTCGCTGACGTCATCGGGGGGCGATTATGTTGTGTACACACGGGGGCGATAGGGGCTGAAATCGCTGGGAATATGGTCGCTGAGCAACCATATTGCCAGTGATTGGAGTGTGCACCAGCGATAAATCGCCGGGTGCGCGCTCCCGTTTTCAGCCCCTGAATGGTCGCTGGTCGGAGGAGCATGCTCCTCCGACCAGCGACATCCCCTGCCTCTTCACCCAGCAGTGTTTAAATTTTCATCTGCGACCATCTCTGGTCGCAGATGAAAACGGCACACTGGGCAATATGATTGCTGAGCAATATATTGCTAGCGATCATATTGCCCCGTGTGTACGCACCTTTATTCCTAACAATTTTGCTGCACCCGTCATCTTGAAACGTGCACATGTCCCTTTGATAATGAATTTACAAGACTGCCTAATTAGAGCAATAATTGATATTTGCGTGGAGATTAATAACAGTATTACAGACACACATGCTATGACCGATAACACACACGTAACAGACTTATTTTAATTTTTTTTCTAATGCACTTTATTTCACATTTATCACTTTTCACTTATGTTTTTAATATTTCGCTGTCCTTAATAAATGAATCAATAAACATCATGTTTTAGCCAATTCTCTGTTTCTTGGGTCACTTTATTAATGTACCTATAACATTAATCAGAACATTAATATATGCTAACCTAGATTGCCCCTTGTAGGAATACTTTATCTTTCTTTGCTTCCAAGTCTAATACATATTCCTGGGTGCGCCTCCCCCATTACCAATTGATACTTAATATAGTAATGCAGGGGTGAGATAGCTATACCAATTACAGGCTGTGCGGATTGATAACCTCTATCTATTAACCGGTATCAGCGGTATCAGATGGTCGAAAGTCATCAGGTCGACATACTGCAAAGTCGACATGGGTCTAGGTCGACAGGTCATTAGGTCAACATGGTCTAGGTCGACTGGGTTTTTCACTGGAATTTTGGGGGTTTTTTTGAGCCGACATGTGCCGACAGGCGGAATTTCATGCCCTACCATCCACTAGGGCAGGCGTTCCCAACCACGGTCCTCAGGACACACAAACAGTGCAGGTTTTAGTGATATCCAGGCTTCAGCACAGATGGATTAATCCAAATCACAGGTACTAATTAAGTCACCTGTGCTCAAGCCTGGATATCATTAAAACCTGTATTGTTGGTGTGCCTTGAGGACCGTGGTTGGGAATGCCTGCACTAGGGTGTGGTAGGAGAATAACATAGAGTGCCAAGCACAGCCAGACATGCGAGGGGATGCGGTGCACTTAATCCTGTGTCCATGTTGACTGTGTCGGCATTCGGGTAAAAAAAAAAAGTACAAAACCCCATGTTGAGCTAGACCATTTCGACCTAATGCTTTTTTGGACCAAATGACCTGTTGACCTTGACCCATGTTAACCTTGCAGTATGTTGACCTAATGACTGTCGACAATCTTTAGGTCGACCATATGATCCTTACCTGTTTCAGCAAGGAGTGTGAGGCCAATTTCTCTCCAGGGAATGGAGAAATATCTGTGTTTAGAGCCAGACTAGAATCACGTCTGTCTGTACGGGTTGCCCGTCAGGCCGCGCCCGCAGACAATAGATCGGGTATCATTTTTTTTTTTTTTTATGTATGTTTGACAAAGGCCATACACTTCATTGGAGGTGAAGATCCGCAGACGAAGGCCAGAGCATACAGCTAATTGCTGCCGATCCTACTATTAAAAAAGAAAAAGGAATGTATTGTATACACAGAACATCAAACATGCCTTCCAACTTTTACCAATAGATCAGTGGGACCTGCATGCAGCTGGCCCTGGAAAGGGGCGGGGCTATGTGCAACGGGGGCGGGACCGGGCATCGAGGCCCCGGGTTTTCCATCTTCTTTGCCAGCGTACCCAGCCCCGTCTCTCCTTGCTGCACCTATCCAGCAATCACCGGCTGCCCCACAAAGCAGAGCAGCCATGATCACCTCCCCTCAAGGGACATCAGGGCAGGCTCCAAATAGCGGGACCGTACCACTGTAATCAGGACAGTTGGGAGGAATGCTATTCGTTTTCGGGACTTGTCTCCTGTCCTACATAAACTGTTATGATGCTGTGACCAGGGGTGAGGGTCATTAAGTCGACAGTAATTAGATCTATTGGTCTGCAGTGAAAAGGTCTACATATGAAAAAGATCGACCTGGTTTAAATTGACCCTGAAAATGGTCGACACAATCCAAAAGGCTGCATGAAAAAGGTCAACACAGGAATAGGTCGACATGAGTTATTAAAGAAAATTGGGTACTTATGAGTTATCTGGGCGCCCGATTTTTTGATTGTATGCCTTAAGTTAAGGCATACAATCAGATGCGATGCGATGCAATATCGCATCGCATCGCATCGCATGCGACCATCGGATGCGATGACCCGATTTTTCCATAGGAATCAATGTTAAAATTGACGGAGTCCATTTTAACATGGAATTCAATGGGAAAAAGGGGTCCTTTTCATACCCCTACTATCCAAGTGGGCATGGAGTTGGATATAAACCTGTGGCGAGCGTAGCGAGCCACCGAGCCCGAAGCGTGGCGAGCGAAGCGAGCCCCGCGAGGGGACGGTATTCTATGTCCCCTCGCGGGGCTCGCTACGCTCGCCACGCTTCGGGCTCGGTGGCTCGCTACGCTCGCCACAGGTTTATATCCAACTCCATGCCCATTTGGATAGTAGGGGTATGAAAAGGACCCCTTTTTCCCATTGAATTCCATGTTAAAATGGACTCCGTCCATTTTAACATTGATTCCTATGGAAAAATCGGGTCATCGCATCGCATCGCATCCGATGGTCGCATGCGATGCGATGCGATGTGCCCGATCCGACCCGATTTAGAAATCGGGCGCCCAGATAACTCACAAGTACCGAAAATTGTGTATGTGGAAATCTGCTGACACGGGCACTGTATAAGTGTACAGCGACACGGACACACAGCTCCAATTTCTATTCACTTTTTATTAATGCACTTTTTTAATTTTAACCTATTTTGCTGTTTTGTGCCAATGAATAAACTGTATATTCTACGAGGGGGCAGAGCGTCCATGGCGTCCCGGTCAGTGACTGCCTCCATCAGAGCAGCCGTAATGGTAATTGGTCTGTACACAGTCTCCGTCCTGCCCCCACTTAAAGTTATTCCTCCTGGTTATATATGGTGGCTAATTATTAATATTATGTAGTTTGAGCAGAAAATATTGTGGTATCAGTGGATGAGTCAAAAACTCAGGCTGCTCCCGGATCCGAAGGCGCTACACCCCACGCCCCTGAAACAGCAGACACTGGAGGAGGATTCGAACCCGTGGTGGCTCAGCCTGAGTGGCTGTCCCAGACGCTGAACTAACGGTACACGCCACTGTACCAGCCACTCATACACGGACTGTCCGTGTATCTCGTAGCTACAATGCAGTGACGTCATTCACGCTGTGCCGCACCATCGCCACCTATTAGCAGCTGCTGGAACTACACCTGGCACATATTGCATGGTCATCACTGCTGCTCCCCCTACATGAGCACTCTGCCCCGGCTGCTCTGATGGAGGCAGTCACTGACTGGGACGCCATGGACGTTCTGCCCCTGCGTAGAAGAAGCGGCTGGTAAGTGCACATGTGCAGAACACCCCCTGAGCATTGAGCAACCTGTGGGTGAGGACTGGAGCTCAGTCTGTATGTTGGTCATGTATGTGACTCCCACAGGGCTGCTGTATGGTGCTACTGGGGATATCTATGTGTATGGGCATACCAGTGTATCCTCAGCAGCGCTACTCTATGGCTCAGGTTGTAATATCTCAGCCCCAGTGCTGTCTGCATTATTATACACTGTATATTATCTATCTGCTTTCCCAAAGTGTGACACAGGTGTATATAGACCAGATTATAATCTATGGAAAGCCTCTGTGTGTATACCATATGTTCTCTCTCTCTGCTGCAGTAGCTATGCGCGCTTTGCTATGTTCTATGATAATAAACACATGTGAGTGTAATGGTAAATATGTGCCCGGCATGCCAATGTGGTGAGATACAGGTGCGCCAAACCGTACAGGCTAGCAAACTGCACGTAGCCATTAGTGCAGATGTAGGAAAACTGGGCATACTGTATATAGGCTGGGATCACTGCTGCGTTCAGGTGACACCAAGTACATGTACGGGATTGCTTGCTGGATGGTTATACCATACCTCCCAACTGTCACGATTACAGCGGGACAGTCCCGATTTTCGGGTCCTGTCCCGCTGTCCCACCCACGGCAGGCATTGTCCCGCTGCGGGGGGTGGCAGTTGGGAGACCCCCCAATCTAGTAGAATAGATGCTGTGCGCATGCGCACAGCGTCTATGGTACTTGTGTAGTTTCACGGCGCCGGAAGTGCAGAGGCTCGCGTGCCGCTCTAGCTATGAAACTTGGCAGCCTGCCAGAGGCTCTGATTAACCGTGCGCGTGCCGCTCTAGCTCTGTCTGACTGAGCTTGTGCCGCTCTAGCTGTATGTAAACAGCGTAGCTGCCGGCCAGCAGCAGCAGCGCTGACAGGTCAATGTCACTGTGGCACTTGTAGTTCCACAGTGAAATAGGCAGCGCCTGGGCACCGCTGACAACGGGGGTATGTTAAAGTGCACACCCCGGCACAGCGATGCCGGCGCTTCTAAACTGTACGCGAGATTCAGACGCAACTGCGTTTGAATCTCGAGTCACATAGATAGCCGCTAAGAAGCCGGAAAGCCTGGATTCAGACGCTAAAGCGTTAGAATACAGGCGCCTTGCAAGCCGCAAAGGTGTTGGGGCTTGTAAACCCAGACGCAAATGCGTCTGGATTTACTTAGGTGAAGGGGTACATCTAAATTTAGACGCAAAAGCATTTAAATTTAGGTGGCCCTAGGGGAACACTATTGAAACCCACCCTCAGTGCCACTAGTGGACGCCACAGCTGTGGACCGTGTAAATCCCACTATCCACGGCCACCCGAAGCGTGGCGGTACGCGTCCTACGACCTTTTCATACCCCCACTATCCACGTCAGCGTGGAGTTGAGAATAGAATAGTGTGGCGAGCGCAGCGAGCCCGAAGCGTGGCGAGCGCACGCTGATACCTTCACAGCTATCCGCGTCCCCTCGCGGGCTTCACAGGTGTCAGCGTGAGCCCGAAGCGTGGCGAGCGGACGCTGACACCTGTGAAGCCCGCGAGGGGACGCAGATAGCTGTGAAGGTATGCGTGTCCCCTCGCGCGGCTCACTGCGCTCGCCACGCTTCGGGCTCTGTGGCTCGCTGCGCTCGCCACACTATTCTATTCTCAACTCCATGCCGAAGTGGATAGTGGGGGTATGAAAAGGTCGTAGGACGCGTACCGCCGCCCCTCGCGGGGCTCTCCACGCTTCGGGTGAGCGTGGATAGTGATAAGTTGGGAATAAATCCACTGTTAAGTTCGAGGATAAATAAATGACACGTAATTACATATTTATCCAAAATAATATATTATACAATATTGCTTAATTCCAGACAGACAGAACAGAACAGCACAGCATCCAGGAACGTGGAGTGTGGAGAAGGAGGAGGGGCAGGCCCCAGCCCTCCTTCTTTTTGCTGTGTCACATGATCCAATTTATACTTTTTAAACCTATCTATCTTTGGCCACAATAGTATGGGGGTGCTTTCATATATGGTGATAATGCTAACTATTTAAATCATTACATATATGGAAGAACGTATTTAGTACTTGTCAGCAATTCTAGTCAGCTCTCTGACGTAAACATGTTGTAATTAGAGTATACATTTAAGCTATACATTCACTTCACGATCTCTTCTATTGACAGCAACAACTGGTGATCCTCATAATAGCTTGTTGATTGGTCTTTGATTGACAGGAACAGGTGATAGTAGCTTGCAATAGCTTATGTCCCATTGATATGTCTTGCTGGCTTTTCACACGAAATGTTTGTACATTGATGCAACAATTAATATAATCAAAATCCATTTTATCAGTCCCCACTTTTTGCAGCAATTTAGAAATCATTTCTGAGTCCATTTTGTCTTTCAATAAAGGCTGCATACATTTCAGTAGGCGGTGGACTAGTCACTGTCATCATACGGATATCTGCAGTCTTAGAAGAGAACGCATTAGTGACTGTTGCATTTATTTTCTTTCCACACAAACGGAAGCATTTCAACACTTGAGGGATGCACACTATAAGCATATATATCCCAATACCTATTGTCTTGATTCATAAACCATTTTATTAGAATCTTACTAAGAATAAACCCATGCATTATTCTTTGTGTAGAATCAGCTTCATCCCTTAATATGTATAACTATCGGTCTCAAAAATATAGAATTATCTCTATAAATGATCATCTTTCTTATGGATACCATATGTTCAGCTAAGTGTAAGTGGAAAGAAAATTGTTAATTATCACCCTATCTTTTCATCATTGTATCAATTATATAGTCAATCAATGGATATTAGTAATATTGTCAGTATGTAGGAACAATACGAATATGATAAATAGACTGTCGACTAATATCTTAGACTATTATACACATTAAACCAGTGTCATTAGCTTTAAATTACTTTTCTCTTCATTGAACCTTAAATCGTGAATTCACTTATAATATGGAATAGTTATTGTGCTTTTCTTAATCAAAGATGTTTTTCATTTAATTTAATGTCAGTAGTATGTTGCACTCCAGAGACAATAAGGCCATTGTACTTATAATCACTTAGTGTGATTGAGACAATGTAAATTCTCAAACTATAGCAATTTAATCTATATCTATAGTAAATCTAATTTTGTGTAACATTATCTACGTCAGTAACCCTAGCTATGTGCAATGAACACAGACTAGAGAAGCTATTGGTAATACCAGGAAACTTGAACCAAATATCCAAGCTCACAACTACGATCCAGGATTGGACAGCCTTTTCTACATGTATTTTTTATTTTTATTTAGAGCATGGAGTTCCAAAATGCTTTAGTACTGGCTCTCCTACCCCAGATCTTCTTCAAGACCCTAGATAGGTATTCCACGTACTGTGTGTGCACGGTTGCGGTTCTCCATTCTACCTTCCATCTGTTTTGACGGAGACCCAAATTTGGGTTCTGGCCTGCCTTATCAATGTGAGCACACGTGATCTTCACGGCACACACTATTGTCCTGAGGTGTAGTCTGTGAACAGGTCACAATTCCCCACACTTACCAATAGTTGCTCTGAAATAAGACAATATTTCTTTAGTACATATAAAACTACCTTTTGACCATAGGATAATGTTTCACACAATAGATTTTATGTAAAATACTTCTGCAATCCTTATATCAGCAGAGAATCCATCTTCCATTTCATAATGGATACTATTGTTACTGAATAACTTTTAATAATTGTCTCTGTACAGTGCAAATACTTACTGTCTTATCCCCAATAGCAGTCTAGATGTTTCTATGAGGTAGCATAAGGCAAATCTTTTCTGTCTGACTATTTTGTAGATTTAACTTCATAATTTACATATTTTTGATTTTATCTATAAAACATTTAATAACATATAATCAATAATGTCTCACACATGATAAGCCCTAAAATGTGAATGACAGTGGTGCAGATGTTATGCTAATCTGGGATGAGCACAGAATTAACCCTTGCTCTGGCTGGCAGGTCTGTAAGAAGTTGACTTCAACCTGAATTGTGCTTCTGCGACTGAGGTAGTAAAACCACAGTATCCTTTAATTCTGACTCTGTTACCATATCCTGTGTCAGCAGGCACTTGCGCAGGTCTTTGACTTTGCCATTAATAGCCGCCTTTCTGGGGTAGACTAGCTCCACCCTGGTTTTTTGTAGTGACCCAAAGTCCAAACTAAATCAGGATTCTGGTAAGAGGTAATCTACTAGAAACACAAAAAAAAAATTAACTTTGCACATTATCCGAAACTAAAATACTGTATGTTGTGGTCGCAGACCATACAAGGAATCTTATCAAGGCATATATACTTATTAAATAATACTTAGACATTAATTTTTCCCATTTGTGTTATGTAAATAACCATTATTTGAATGTGCATGGTTATTGTATAACAAAATAATACATTGAAAACTGCACAGCAGCAGTTATGTCATTATAAAACTAAAAATATATTTATTACATATATCCCCTGTTTGTTTGCACAATGGTTCGCCCATGGAGCAAACAAAACACTTAAGAAACATATTTTTTTTAAAACAATTAACGTGTAATTAACCATACAAATATAACGGAGAAAATAATTATGAAACTTGGGCATTATTCATACTATGGAAAAAGATTAATCCACTAGCATAGTTATAAACCAATTAATCAAGAGATTGCATACCACAGTTGTCAATATAGGCTATGACATTCATTCTAGTATCGATGTTTTGTTAGGAGGTGGTATTACAAACTAACTGTGAAGCTGTGATTGGTAGTGATTTTTCAACAGCTCTCCTTAGTCTGAAGCCCTAGACTGGGCCCTTTGAGGTGCAAACACTTGTGGCACCTTATACATAAAATAATAATATTATATTATATCCCCATAGTGGTCCACCGGTGCCTGCGAGTTACTAGTCTTCACCTGTAGCAGCCCCGGCTGGAAGGGTGAATTAGGTCCACCCAAACTCCGTTGCAGCATGGATTTATCGTTATATACAAGGCACTCGTGGAGGCTATGAGGTCATAATTGGAAAACTGACTTAACCCACAAATGATACAAAACAGACTATAAAGTTCACAAGCTTCACCTGAGCAGCTGTGCTCACAGATACAAGAACAATGACAAGTGAATAAGGCAAAACCCAGAAAAATTATCTGGAGAGAACATACAAACTAAACACAGAACATAAAAATTCAACAAAATCCTAAAACAGGAATGAGCCACTCTGTGGCTTGTAAAAATGTTCCAGTAAGGTATCAGTGTTCATATTAGGCTATGAAGGATAACATATGAAGAACAATAGTAATCCGTGTTTTGTTTTTACATTCTAAGCAATCTGTATACTAAGTCATTATACTAGTGATGGTCTAAAATTATACCACTGAACTTCCAAGTACTGACATAGGAAGACTAACTGCACACATAATGTGGGTTAGTGTACATATCACATATTTCTTGCTTTAAGGCAAAATTCTAGTAGAAATAATCAATGAAATATAAGAAATATCTTATCTGCAAACATAATGTAACTGTACTTTACTTGTAAATTTTAAAAGAGAACAGAAATAGCAGTCAGATCGTATTTCTACTTGACTGAGGAGACAGAAAAAACAAATGTTACTGTCACATAATGGTTTAAAAAACAAATGAAACATACAATTTTAAATACTGATCAGATTTCTAAAAGAAAAAAAACATTTTCAAATTTGATTTGATCTTAAAGATGTTCAGCTAGCCTCAGCTTCCGTGCACGAGCAGCTGTCACAGACGTCACATGCTTTAACACAGAGAGACATCACTCGATTCACATACTGGTACTAAAAATAGTGCAGCACCGTGACCTGTTTGACCTGAGTTCTCACATGCAGTTGGTTAAATCAGTACATGCTCAAATGGTAAATACTGTATTTACTGACTGTTCAAATACAGTTTTTTTTTTTTTGAAAATATATTTATTCAGGTTCGCAATCGTCACAGATGAATAGTTTTTACATCAGGTTAGGGTGTTTTTGCATAGACATTGTATACATTTGAATGAACTGGTAATGTTGACATTTAAGGCACAATCCTTTGTAGGCAATGTCATTGCTTCTTGTAAGTGTTGGATTGTCTTAGTTTTGCAGCAGGTGTACAGAGTCATGCGGCCTTCATTTTTATATTATATAAACTTATGGTATATAAATATATCAATTAGCATACAAATTTTCAGAACAACGATAAATGGGAGAGAGGGGAGGGGGGGGGGTGGGGAGGGTTTTTTTGCGATGGCTATTTTAATTAGATTTTGTGTTCCTTAGCTATTCGGAGGGTAAAGAGCAGAGTATTCTGCTAGGTTATATATAGAAATTATCTATATGTGTTTCGAAAAGTTTGCATATTTTATCTTTCAAATCGGGGTCACGGCTATGTATGAATGGGCCCCAGGTTTTATAGAAACGGGAGATCGGAGCATCGAAGTGTCTTAGTATGTCATATCTATCATAGTACATATATTTCAACATTAATGTTTCAACTTCATTTATGTTGGGTATATGGTGAGAGATCCACGAGTTTAATATCACTTTTTTCGCAACAGTAACGGTGAGCGTTAAAATCGGGATCAGGTGATCCGAACCCGGTGGAAGTGTCCAAGGTTCGAAGTTGGCAAACAATAATGGGAGAGGGTCCAAACATACCTTTAGTTTGAAGTTGCAGTTGATGTAGTAAACAAGCTTGAACCAGAATTTTCTTACATGCCTGCAGGTCCAGAAGTTGTGTATGAAGGAGGCTGTATGGAACCGACATTTTGGGCACATACCTGTTTCCTCCTCTACAAAGAAGCTTCTACGGTGTTGTGATATGTATGCCCTATGAAGGACTTTGATGTGCACTTCCTGCAAGATGGAGGACTTAAGGATGCGTAAAGTGCTATGATGGTATTTGTGGAGTGAGTTGTTATTAGTCAATAAAGGAAAATCATTCATCCATCTAGATGTGATTTGTTTCCAGTTTTTTTCTGCTGGGAGGGTAGCAAGTAGTTTATATATATGTTTGGTTTTGAAAGATGCTGATTGTATGGAGGCTATGTGTTTCTTTAATACTAGTGTGGCTGGTGAGTATGGGATGAGTGGGGGCAGTGATCTTGCAAAGTGTCGTATCTGGTAGAGTGGGAATAAACTATTGTTAGGTAGGTTGAATTTGGATTGGAGTTCTGCAATGGAGTATAATTTGCCCCCCGGGTCAAAGACCTGGGAGACAATTTTTAGTCCCTTGTTTCGTAGTCTAAGGAGGATGGAGCTTTCAATTCCAGGAGTAAACATAGGGTTTCCCCATATTGGTAACCAAGGGGAGGCTTCGGGGTCGCGACCCAGGTCCTTTGAGGCAGACCACCATGCCGTGTGTGTGTCAGCGAATAGTCTGTTATGTAGGATGTGGGGCGGGATGTGTTTTCGGGGTGTATGCAAGAGGGCTCCCGGGGAATATGGGGCAAACATTGCGCAGTCTATCTCATATTCTGAGTAGTTACTTAGTTCAGCTAGCCAGTCCAAAGCGAAACGGCATAACAAGGCTTTAGAATATTGTTTTAAGTCTGGGATGCCCAGTCCCCCTAGTGGTTTGGGTATCTGAAGTTTCGCTAGTGCGATTTTGGATTTTTTTGAGTTCCAGAGGAATTTTATAATGTGGGAGTTTAGGAGTTGTATGTCTTTGTTGGATATACGTAGCGGGAGCATTTGTATCATATACAGTAGTCTGGGTAGCAGCATAGATTTTATGACTTCGGCTCTACCCAATAAGGATAGCGGGAGATCTTTCCAAGTTTCCATAGATTTAAATATAGAGGTGAGTAGGGGGCCATAATTTGAAGAGTATACTTTGGACATTTTTGTTGGGATTTGGATACCTAGATATTTGATCTGTGTATGTTGGAGTTTGATTTTTTGGAGGTCTGGTCTGTCTGGGAAGAGGGGTGGGGGGCCTTTTAGGGTCATCAATTCTGATTTGTTCATATTAATTTTGTATCCTGAAAAGGAGCTAAATTGGTCAATTATTTTGAAGGCTTCTGGGAGGGAGTGTTCAGGTGCGGTAAGGAAGAGCAGCATATCATCTGCAAATAAAGAGACCCTAAGGTCTATTTTTCCTATTTGAATGCCTTGGAAGGTAGGGGATTGGCGAAGGGCTATGGCCAGGGGTTCAAGGGCTAGGGCAAATAATAAGGGCGAAAGGGGGCATCCCTGTCTGGTTCCTCGAAGTATGGGGAAAGGTTCTGAAAGAGTACCATTGCATTGAATTCTGGATGCTGAGCCAGCGTAAAGTGTGTTTAAAAGTTTAATGAATGTTTCTGGGAAGGAAAATTTTTGTAATACTAAGTACAGGTGGTCCCAGTGGACCATGTCGAACGCCTTTTCCGCGTCGACGGAGAGTATCGCCAGCGGGGCGCCCGACACGGCCAACTGGGACTGGTATAACACTGAGAGGACTCTGCGAATGTTAGTGACTGGGTTTCTTCCCATGACAAAACCCGTCTGGTCCCCATGTATAAGTGTTGGGAGTAAGATTTTTAATCTCTCTGCGATAATCTTCGTTAATATCTTATAGTCCATGTCAAGTAAGGATATTGGGCGGTATGAGCCCGGGTCCGCTAGGTCGCGTCCCGGCTTAGGGATTACTTTGATTGTGGCTGCATTAAAAAACGGGGGGGCAATGTCACTATGGAGTATGGAGTTATAAGTCGCTACAAGTGTAGGGGCTATATGGGGGGACAGAAGCTTATAATATTCTGATGTTAGGCCATCTGGGCCAGGCGCTTTCCCCGGTTTCAGCCCTGCTATAGCGGTTTGGACCTCCTCTAGGGTAAAGTCCTTGGTAAGGGAATTGGCTGAATCTGGGGGAAGGTGTGGTGTTATGATGTTATCCCAGAAGGCATTAGCTTGGGTATTGTCAGAAGTAGGTGCTGAATATAGGGATTTATAGTAACTGTTTAAGGTTTCGGCTATTTGGGCATTAGATTTTGTTACTGTGCCATCGGGGCGTTTTAAAGGGTGGATGGTAGTGGGGGCATGATATCCTTTGAGGAGATTAGACATCAGTTTGCTGGTTTTGTTACCGAATTTATAGAATTTTGCATTGGCTGCAAAGGTGTAATTAGCCTCCGATTTAATAAGGAGGCCTTCAAAGGTGGTTTTGGCAGTCCAGTATTCTGTTTTATTCTGTGGGGTAGGGGATTGCTTATAGTTTGTAAAGGCAGCAGTCAGGTTAGCTTGGGCCTGGGAGAATTCTTTAGCTGTGGATTTTCTCTGGTAGGAGGTGTGTGAGATTATTCTCCCTCTTATTGTGGCTTTAGAGGCCTGCCAAAAGAGTGGTGGATTAGATTGGGCCGTGTCACTGTTGTTTATGGAGTATTCTTCCCATGCTTTTATGACTGTGGTGCGTAGGGATTCTGAGGTGGCTAGAGAGGACGGGCATCTCCATGAGATGAAGGAGGTTCTCTCCTGGGAAGTTGTGAGGGAAATTGTTATTACTGCATGATCTGAGATCATTATCGGTTCAATTGTTGCTGAGGTGATCTTGGGGAGTAACGTGGTGGATGTTAGTATGTAGTCTATTCTAGACATTTTTCCAGTGGCTGCTGATAAACATGTAAAGTCACGTTCTGTGGGGTTGAGAAGTCGCCAGATATCGAGTAAGTGTAGCTTTTGAGCCATTGTTGGGATGCCTAATTTGGGTAAGTGTCTGGTGTGTTGTGATTGTTTATCTAGGATGGGGTGGGATATTAAATTTAAGTCTCCACAGAGGATTATGGGTTGATGTAAGTAGGGTGTGAGTAGTTTAATTATCTCAAGGAAGAAAGGTTTTGAGTAGGTATTTGGGGCATATACGTTGAGTATGAGGTATTGGGTTTGTGCTATTGTGATGCGGCATAGTGTATATCTGCCTGCAGTGTCTGTGTGTAGAGTTTCAGCGGTCATTGGTGTCTGCCTCTTACCTAGGATCACGACCCCTCGAGCCTTTGAGTTATAGGAAGCTGAGGATAAGACTTGCCACTGCAGGATCTGTAATTTTGCTGTTTCTGATGGGGTGAGGTGGGTTTCCTGCAGGCATACAATATCTAGCCGGAGCTTGTTCAAATACATCAAGATGCGCTTTCTTTTTTGGGGGGAGTTGATGCCCCCCACATTCCAACTACCGATAGCTAAGGAAGACATCATAAAACAAAATTGGCATTAGAATGTGGTACAATTCTTGAACTAGAAAGTGGTTGGAAAGAGAAAAAACATTGTCAATGTGATTAGTCATCGCAAGGGTGGGGTGAGGGAAGGGAAGGGACATAGGAAAGGATAACATAAACAACAAATACGACTTCCAAGTGGAAAAGTGCAAAAGTGCACGCTTCTCTGAGCGTGTGTAACTTCAAACTGGAGGGCGGCTCCTAAGCCAGGAGAAGCCCAAACATTAACAAGTAAAACATTTTGTAACAGGGCGCTCGCCACAAGCGCTAGGGTGGGGGGTATGGTGTCAGGCGAGGGGGGGGGGGGAGGGTCTCGTGTCTCTTCTCTCGGTAAGAGGGGTGGGGGGGGGGGAGGGAGTTTAGTCTTGTGGAAGAGAAGTCTGGTTGGTTTTCAAATAGAGCATCGAGATGGATGGTTTGGTCTTGGTGTAGGAGTTGCTCTAGAGTTCTGGTGTTAGAGGTAAGGTTTCAAAGTATGCGTTTGAATTCCGGTGTTTCAAGATGACCAGTTTTCCTTCAGGGTGGGGTGGTGAGGTTTAGCTGTATATAAGCGAATCAGATTCCAGTGATTGGGAGGGGAGGAGGGGGGGGGAGGGGTATAATCTGTGATAGGGGTAAGTCGTTCAGTTGGGCGTTTTGTCACGTGGGTGTATAGGTCTGGTTGAGGTGATGTGGCTCCAAGGTATTGGTGACATAGATTAAGTTCCAATTCTAGTCTCTGAGTTCAGATGTTTCGGGGTCACCGTTTTTGTTTCAGGAGGGGGTGGGGGGTGGGGGGGGGTGGTGGTTGCTCAGCTGTAGGTAGGTAGATCAGGATCCGGTGGATTGGGGAGGAGGTGTGTCCAGGGAATATGTGTCAGGGTTATGGGGTTGGGGTGGTATCAATCTTCTGCCCAATCTGTGTTTTGGTGGGTAGCGGCATCTGTTTCTTTAATATATGCTTCAGCATCATGATGAGAGGTGAAGTCTTTGTGGGATGTTCCCTGGAAGATTCGAAGTTTGGCCGGATATAACATGGCAAATTTGATGTTTTTCTGAATTAGCTGTGAGCATATTGGGGCAAAGTCTCTCCGGGATTTGGACAACTCAGCTGAGAAGTCCTGGAATATCAGAATCCTGTTCCCCTGCCATGTGATGTCACGTATTTTACGTGAGGCTGTCCAGATCAGCTCTTTATGCAGGAAGTTTAGGGCTTTAAAAATCACAGCTCGGGGTCTGGCCCCCTCTTGTGGTCTGAGTGTGCCTAGGCGATGAGCCCTTTCTATTATGAGATCATTGCATCTGTCTGCTATTTGCAGGAGTTCAGGTAATGTCAGTCTGATGAAATCAAAAAGCTCCTGTCCTTTCATGGTTTCAGGGAGCCCTATGATTCTTAAGTTGCATCTTCTCGAGCGGTTCTCAAGATCTTGTACCTTATTATGCAGGTAGTTGATATCTTTATGTGCAGTTTGCAGTGCTTGTTTCATGTCTGCTACATCAGCAAAGGTTGCACCTACAGTTTGCTCAGTGATAAGGACCCTTTGCTGCAGGTTAGCGATTTGGCGGTTTATATCCGCTGTTTGTTCTTTAAGCAGGGGTCCTATTGCAGCTCTTATGGCGGCGACCATGTCACCATATGTGACTGGCGCGCTGGAGGGAGGCAGTGGCTGTTCTGGGGGAGAGTACTCACTATTTGTGACCCAGTCTGGCGTGCGCTGAGCAGTTGGCACCGGTGGGGCATCATGTTGAGGAGTTTGCTGCGGTGACTGTGGAGCCGCGCTGCGAGAAGTGGCGTCCGGCGCCATCTTGGATGCAGGGGTCCGGAGCTCTCTCTCCTTTCTCTGCTTGCTGGCGGTGCTTGGCATGGCGCTATAGTAGCGTTTCATGCAGCATTGGGTTCCTGGTGTAGGTAGGGGGGGTGGCGAGCGGTCTGTTGGGAGGCTAATGTGCCGTGATACGGTGTTCTGGGCAGCCTGGCAGCGGAGCTCTCCTCTCCTGCTACCGCTTCATACCAGGGCGGAACCGGAAGTCCTGTTCAAATACAGTTAAGTATTAAAATTCACCAAATGCAGAGCACACAATTGCATACGTAAGAATTAGGCATTCACATGAAACATTACAAATTACTTTAGACACATGACATAAACTTATGCCAAGATTTCTTAGATAATATTAGTTTGTTACTTTTGAGCTCATGAGCGTAACCCAATACATTTGACTGTTTATTGGTAATAAAGGGAAAAACTGAATAAAGATATAAATGTATTTTCCTGGCCAGGATACATTTTCCCATTTTACCAAATTGCAGACTTCAAACATAAGTCGTATTAGACATTTTTACTTTCTCAGATCATGTTGTTTGATCTGGGCACATTTATGTATTCCTAGGATTTTAAAAAACTTTAATTTCATTGTAACTAGTTACTTTAGTTGAATTTGCTTTATCTGAATTTTTATACTGTCTGTCTTTAAGATACTTAATGTTATTCTTAATTAGGTTACATTGATTTTTTTAAGTTTAAAGCTATTTTAATCTTTAACCTGTTATGATTATCTTAACACTTCTTCTTAAGTTACTTTAGTTTAATTTGCTTTATTAAAAAAAAACTGTATACCACATGTTACTTCAATTTAGAATAGGCTATGATTTTGATCTAGTTAATAGATGATTACTGAATTACCACATTCAGAACAATCCAGTTCAATATCCGAGCAAGACGTCTCTTGCTAAGACCTATATGAACCAGAATAAAACTTCAAACTGATAGTCCCAGACATATCTCATCGAAGTTTCGTAGGTTTTTAAAAACCCATATAAATGAAAGGCTTATATTTTATGACACAATAGCCATTGTACCTATCACATACTAGAGCTGACTTCTCGTCACTCACTGCGATTAAATTACATCTATTTAAAACTTAATTTTAGTGTTCCAAAAAAACCCATAGAACCGTTAAAATATTGTAAGACACAAGAGCCCTAATATTTAACGTGAACCACAGTGACAATTGACCTTTTGTCACACACTGTGATTAAATTAATCTATTCCTTATTAACAGCCTATAATTTTTGTAATATTTTGAAAATAACTACAGTTTTAATAATAAGTTTTCCAATTTAGAATAAGAATAAGCAATATCACATAATATATATCGTGTTACATACTATTCTCCACTAGACCACCTACTCCCCACATCGTGACTTATTAACCACATTACAGTAAATAAAAGGTACGCTTACAGTACCTTATTTGTGTGGAAAGTCACATATAAGTATGGAGCAGGCAGTCCAATGCAGAAGGCAGCAGCCGTCGGGGGTCACCATTGATAAGTTGGGAATAAATCCACTGTTAAGTTCGAGGATAAATAAATGACACGTAATTACATATTTATCCAAAATAATATATTATACAATATTGCTTAATTCCAGACAGACAGAACAGAACAGCACAGCATCCAGGAACGTGGAGTGTGGAGAAGGAGGAGGGGCAGGCCCCAGCCCTCCTTCTTTTTGCTGTGTCACATGATCCAATTTATACTTTTTAAACCTATCTATCTTTGGCCACAATAGTATGGGGGTGCTTTCATATATGGTGATAATGCTAACTATTTAAATCATTACATATATGGAAGAACGTATTTAGTACTTGTCAGCAATTCTAGTCAGCTCTCTGACGTAAACATGTTGTAATTAGAGTATACATTTAAGCTATACATTCACTTCACGATCTCTTCTATTGACAGCAACAACTGGTGATCCTCATAATAGCTTGTTGATTGGTCTTTGATTGACAGGATCAGGTGATAGTAGCTTGCAATAGCTTATGTCCCATTGATATGTCTTGCTGGCTTTTCACACGAAATGTTTGTACATTGATGCAACAATTAATATAATCAAAATCCATTTTATCAATAGTGAGGCTGATTCAGGAACACATTCACCTCAGTGTCTCATACAGGGCTACTGCTGACTGACTACGCAAACTGCGTAGCTCCCTGACTGACTACGTAACGCTGTCCGCGCGCGTCTAAGCCGAAGTGCCGGGAGTGTGAATTGAGACGCTAAATAAGTTAGCGTCTACATTGGGAACACCAGCGGTGTGCCGGGGTGTGCGATGTGCCGGGGTGTGCGATTTATAAGCCCCGTTTGTCTGTTTTTAAGCCCCGTTTTTCTGTTTTTTACACGATACACTTCATTACATTTGGCACGTGCAGCGCTACGCTACCTGGCAGGCTGCCAAGTTTCATAGCTAGAGCGGCATGCGAGCCTCTGCAATTCCGGGGCCGTGAAACTACACAAGTACCGCGTCTATTCTCGTATGAAAATGAGGTCGCGGCTAATTAGCATAAGCTGTGCCCTCATTTGCATACGCCCCACCTCCTATTTCCCCAACACAGAAGTTGGGAGGTATGTTATACAGGGATTATTGTCACATTAGTTATACTGTAGTCTAAAGTGTATACTGTATTATCTACTATCCTAATGGGGCATACACACAGGGGGCGGGATGTACTAAAGGGAAAATGTGGTAAAACGGGGGTTTTACCGCATTTCCCTATGTACCATTTCCCGTCCGCCCCGTCTCCGCCTGGCAGGGTATCGCCACCTCTGGGTGGCGATACCCTATAGATGCCTATGGGCTTCTATCGCCGCCCACCGTCCTTGCGACCTCCCCCCCCCTCCCGTCCTCCATCGATCTCCTCCTCCCCCAGCAGGTGTCACAGCCGGGAGGACATCCGGCTGTAGGGAGGAGGAGGAGAGGCAGGGGGACACTGACAGCCGCCAGGATGTGACAGAGACCCCCGCACACCACATTACAGGTATCGCGGGGGTCTCCGTCACCGCAACCCGATGCTAGCCGCATATGTTAGCATCGTCTGCCAGCCGCCGCGTTAGCATCGCGGCGGCTGGCAGACGAGGGGCAGTGATGTACATTAATACATCCCGCCCAGGGGGATATGAGGCTTATTTCTAAGTGAGAAAGTAGGGGAGAGGAGGAGAGCACACTGAGTGTCTAGGTCCACTCAGTGTGCTCTCCTCCTCTCCCCTATCCCTATTACATGTATTTTGATCTGTATTAGCTTAAAATCGTTTAGTCGGAGCGGTATGCCAGTTCTCACTGGACCGCTCAGTCAGAGGCGCTACTTGCGTGACGTCCGCAGCGCTCAGATCTGACTCCTAACAGACGGAGATCTCCGGCGCTGACTCTAACACGCCGGAGCTCCTCTGCAGGGTACACGTCCTCATTGACGCGGCTCTCCCTCTCATTTGCGGCGCGCAGTGCTGGTGCAGAGGTGGCAGATCTCACCAGACACGCACCGCTTGAGGGGTGACCCGCGGGGCACCATATTGCCTACCCTATTTGTGATGTGAAGTAATCTGATCAGTAACATCACAGGGGAACATAAACCCAGATAATTTTGTTACCAGCAGATCAGTAATAGGCGACTTAAACGCACAAAATTCCACTGTGGAAAACTGTACAATAAACCATTATTACTAATACATAGAATCTAACCAACATCTAGGAGGATATTGAGTTGGATCACACTGAGTAAGGATTTCTATCCTTTTTAAACCTACACTGTGTGTGTCTTTATGTGTCACTGTCTGTCTATATTTCGCTACATTCTTTTAAACATATCCAAATAAAAGTAAAATTTTACTTTCTTAATAACCTGTGCACCACACAGAGACATACTTTCTCTTCTTTCCAAAAATTGTCAAACCTGTGTCCAGTGGTAGCACACCCTCCCTACTCACGGTTAACCAACCGATGTACAAATACACTGAGGGTAAATGAGAACAATACTGCTTTGATAAAACCTGTGCGACTGATTGCCCCACGTTCCCCTTTCCCCAAAACTCATTTATTTCTAAGTGATCTGACTAGATCGCTTAGAAATGAAAAAAGGATCACTCCACGTGTATACCCTCTGGTGATGACGATTGCGCGGTCCCGCGCGTCGCTGTTGCCTGACTAGATTTACACTGCATCCAGTTATAAATCTAGTCATCGCCAGTGTTCTCACACCAGAGAACACTGGCCGTGACAGATTGTTCAGCACACAATGCTGAGCCATCTGTGCTTAACTGCAAACTTAGCGCAGAGGCTCACTTGCACTGTGTGTGCACAGCTTTAGGGATGGACGTCTTTGCAATTGATGACAATAGTGCAACTGCCCATTGATTGTGGCATACTATGCAATGGATGACCATCAATGTTTTTACCTATTGATGGTGATCCATTTTCTTTGACTGATTGGATTGTGGGCCAATCAAAACATGTAGGCGGTGCTTCATGAGTGTTGGGGCAGAGCTATGCTGGTGGTAAGGGTTGCTGGTCTTACTGTACTGCATATTAAAATAATAATAATAAAAAATATATATATAATTTATGTAAGGTGCTAAACAACATATAATGGTGATTCAATTGTTTTGTGCACCCGTAGCTCTTGCCTAATGTAGTGGGAGCTAATGAATTGTTCGCAGCACTTGCCCTGGTCTTGTCGGCTGCATTTTTGCGCCCTAAATAAACTAGATGCAGCTTATTGCCCTACTGTGCGTGAAGGGTGCGAGGAGAAATCCAGGTGAGGTGCAGCCTGGGAGTCGGGTCACCAAACAATTGACTTTGATTTTAAAGCTTGTTTGTCACTGAGCGTATGTTGCAGGCATGTCCAAAATGTGGCCCTTCAGCTGTTTTGAAACTACACATCCCAGCATGCCTTGACATAGTTTTAGTATTCCCTAATAGCAAAACTGTGGCAAGGCATGATGGGACTTGCAGTTTCACAAAAGCTGGCGGGCCATAGTTTGGACATGATTGGTGTATTGGGTTCATTAGCTGTTCACTAGCATTTTGCACAAACCACTTTGGCACATATGGAGATGTAATCTCTTTATTAGTGTTTTTATTAGTCTTGCACTCTACTATTACATATAATGCATGCCTTGACACCGTTTCACCGTTCGTGACACCCAAAATGTCGTTAAAATATTTGTTCCAACCAGATTGTTGCTCGGAAAATGTCCAAACTTTTTTTATTTCTTTACATTTTTGAAATACACAAAATGTTAAAATTGGATGTGAATTTCTACTTCATTTCCTTACATACAGGGAGCAACTTCTATCAGTCACCCCACCTTGACAAAGTGCCCAGCGAGGCATGAAACGGGTTGGAGACTTTGCTGCTGCCCGAAGTACCGACACGCCAGTCGCTGACGTCAGCAAGCCGCGCCCCGGGACCAAAGCCGCAACAGAAGATTCCACCCAGAAGCGGACAGCAACTGAGCTGAGGAATACCGCTGCCTCTGTAAGGTTAGGGTTAGTAGGGACAGCACGACAATCTCCCTCTCTCACCTCACATCCTCCAAAAGGAGTGTAAACATTATTTTACTAATACATTTTTACTTTACAGGTGTCACTCGTATAAACTTATCCCATCGCTCTTTTTTACCCCTCAGAACCTTTGCATTTATGAGAGCTGCTATACCATCAGTGCAGTTGATTTAACATTTTTCTCCTCACTTAGGATTATGTGCCACCGAAGAAGGACGGTGAATGTGAGACACCCAGCAGCAGCCGTCCCTATGTGTTCAGAAAAGGGATCAGGACCCAGGATTCCAAGACTGTGCCTTAACCTCACTCATTGATAAATGAGAGAGACAATGACCATAAGATCCTGAAACTCACCAACAAAATCATCCAGCTGCTGACCGGAGAGGTGACTGCTGGGAATAGGTCATTATACAGTAACACCGGGGGGAGGTGACTGCTGGGAATGGGACATTATACAGTAACATCGGGGGTTGTGACCAGAGAGATGACTGCTGGGAATGGAACATTATACAGTAACACCGGGGGATGTGACCGGAGAGGTGACTGCTGGGAATGGGGCATTATACAGTAACAATAGGGGATGTGACCGGAGAGGTGACTGCTGGGAATGGGTCATTATACAGTAACACCAGAGGATGAGACCGGAGAGGTGACTGCTGGGAATGGGGCATTATACAGTAACAATGGGGGGGGGGGGGGGTGTGACCAGAGAGGTGACTGCTGGGAATGGGACATTATACATTAGCACCGAGGGATGTGACCAGAGAGGTGACTGCTGGAATGGGGAATTATACAGTAACACCGGAGAGGTGCCCGCTGGGAATGAGGCATTATACAGTAACATCGGGGGATGTGACCAGAGATGTGACTGCTGGGAATGTGGAATTATACAGTAACACCGGGGGAGGTGACTGCTGTAAATGGGACAA